>NW_022160847.1:0-287 GCF_008728515.1 Papio anubis | reverse complement strand
TCATGCCTGTAATCCCAGCACTTTGGGAGGCCGAGGCAGGTGGATCATGAGGTCAGGAGTTCAAGACCAGCCTGGCCAACATGGTGAAACCCTGTCTCTACTAAAAATACAAAAAGTAGCCAGGCATGGTGGTGTGCACCTGTAGTCCCAGCTACTCAGGAGGCTGAGGCGGGAGAATCACTTGAACCCAGAAGGCGAAAGTTGCAGTGAGCCAAGATCAAGCCGCTGCACTCCGACCTGGGTGACAGAGTGAGACTCTGTCTCAAAAAAAAAAAAAAAAAAAAAAA
>NW_022160846.1:0-288 GCF_008728515.1 Papio anubis | reverse complement strand
CTTCCTTCCTTCCTTCCTTCCTTCCTTCCTTCCTTCCTTCCTTCCTTCCTTCCTTCCTTCCTTCCTTCCTTCCTCCTTCCCTTCCTCGCTTTCTCCTTCCTTCCTTCCTTACTTCGTCCCTCCCTCCTTTCTCCCTCTCTCTCTCTCCCTTCCTTCCTTCCTTCTTTCCTTCCTTCCTTCCTTCCTTCCTTCCTCCCTGCCTCCCTTCCTCCCTTCCTTCCTCCCTCCCTTGCTTCCTCCCTTTCTCCTTCCTTCCTTCCTTTCTTCCTTCCTTCCTTCTTTCTTTCC
>NW_022160845.1:0-288 GCF_008728515.1 Papio anubis | reverse complement strand
GTATGTTGAACCAGCCTAGCATCCCAGAGATGAAGCCCACTTGATCATGGTGGATAAACTTTTTGATGTGCTGCTGGATTCGAGTTGCCAGTATTTTATTGAGGATTTTTGCATCGATGTTCATCAGGGATATTGGTCTAAAATTATCTTTTTTTGTTGTGTCTCTGCCAGGCTTTGGAATCAGGATGATGTTGGCCTCATAAAATGAGTTAGGGTGGATTCCCTCTTTTTCTATTGATTGGAATAGTTTCAGAAGGAATGGTACCAGCTCTTCCTTGTACCTCTGGT
>NW_022160844.1:0-288 GCF_008728515.1 Papio anubis | reverse complement strand
CTCCTCCCCTTCCTTCTCCTCCCCTTCCTCCTCCTTCCCTTCCTTCTCCTTCCCTTCCTTCTCTTCCCCTCCCCTTCTCTTTCTCCCCCTCCCTTTCCTCCTCCTCCTCTTCCCCCTCCTCTTCCTCCTCCACCTCTTCCACCTCCCCTTCCCCCTCCTCTTCCTCCTTCTCTTCCCCCTTCTCCTCTTCCCCCTCTTCCTCCTCTTCTTCCTCCTCCTCCTCTTCCCCCTCCTCTTCCTCCTTCTCCTCTTCCCCCTCCTCTTCCTCCTCCTCCTCTTCCCCCTCCT
>NW_022160843.1:0-288 GCF_008728515.1 Papio anubis | reverse complement strand
CAGGATCAACAAGCAAATGGTAACAAGGATGAAGCCATCAGTAGGAGGCCTGTGAACTCAGGGAAACACCCAGACTGATTCCGGGTTAAGCTCATTCATTTAGGGATTGTTTTCTTTCTATTATTTTCTTTCTTCTTTCTTTCTCTTTCTTTCTTTCTTTCTTTCTTTCTTTCTTTCTTTCTTTCTTTCTTTCTTTCTTTTTCTTTCTTTCTTTCTTTTCCCTTCCTTCCTTCCTTCCTTCCTTCCTTCCTTCCTTCCTTCCTTCCTTCCTTCCTTCCTTCCTTCCTC
>NW_022160842.1:0-288 GCF_008728515.1 Papio anubis | reverse complement strand
TATAATTAGAGAAATGCACGTCAGAACCACAATGAGATACCGTCTTACACCAGTTAGAGTGGCTATTATTAAAAAGTCAAAAAATAACAAATGCTGGCAAGGTTGTGGAGAAAAAGGAACATTTGGCCGGGCGCGGTGGCTCAAGCCTGTAATCCCAGCACTTTGGGAGGCTGAGGCGGGTGGATCACGAGGTCAGGAGATCGAGACTATCCTGGCTAACATGGTGAAACCCCATCTCTACTAAAAATACAAAAAACTAGCCGGGCGTGGTGGCGGGCGCCTGTAGCT
>NW_022160841.1:0-288 GCF_008728515.1 Papio anubis | reverse complement strand
GAGGCTGGGTGTCTAGGGGAAAACTGGGTGTGTGAGGGGAGGTTGGGTGTGTGGGAGGGAGTCTGGGTGTGTGAGGGGAGGCTGGGTGCATGAGGGGAGGCTGGGTGTATAGGGGGAGTCTGGGTGTCTAGGGGAAAGCTGGGTGTGTGAGGGGAGGCTGGGTGTGTGGGGGGAGTCTGGGTGGGTGGGGGGAGGCTGGGTGTCTAGGAGAAAGCTGGGTGTGTGGGAGGGAGTCTGGGTGTGTGAGGGGAGGCTGGGTTCATGGGGGGAGGCTGGGTGTGTAGGGGG
>NW_022160840.1:0-289 GCF_008728515.1 Papio anubis | reverse complement strand
CTTTTTAATGATCGCCATTCTAACTGGTGTGAGATGATATCTCGTTGGACCACATAAATGTCTTCTTTGGGAAGTGTCTGTTCATGTCCTTTGCCCACTTATTTATTTATTTATTTATTTATTTATTTATTTATTATTATTATTATTATACTTTAAGTTCTAGGGTACACGTGCATAACGTGCAGGTTTGTTACATATGTATACTTGTGCCATGTTGCTGTGCTGCACCCATCAACTCGTCAGCACCCATCAATTCGTCATTTACATCAGGTATAACTCCCAATGCAAT
>NW_022160839.1:0-289 GCF_008728515.1 Papio anubis | reverse complement strand
TCTCTGCTCTTCAAGTCATTGCTATGCAATTTTTTTTTTTTTTTTTTTGACACGGAGTCTCACTTTGTCCCCCAGGCTGGAGTGCAGTGGCGCAATCTCAGCTCACTGCAACCTCCACCTCCCAGGTTCAAATGATTCTCCTGCCTCAACCTCCCGAGTAGCTGGGATTACAGCGCCTGCCACCACGCCCAGCTAATTTTTGTATTTTTAGTAGAGAGAGGACTTCACCATGTTGGCCAGGTTGGTCTTGAACTCCTGACCTCAGATGATCCGTCCACCTCGGCCTCCT
>NW_022160838.1:0-23774 GCF_008728515.1 Papio anubis | reverse complement strand
CCAATTCCACAAGAACTGTCTTAGCGAAAGGCTTCTTGAGCGGAAAGCTGTAACTCCGTGAGATGATTTCACAGAACACAAAGAAGTGTCTCAGAAAGCTTCTTTCTCTTTGTTATGGAAGGATATTTCCTTTGACCCAATAATCTTCAAAGGGATCCGAAATATCTCTTCTCAGATTCCACAGAAATGAGGCTAGCAAAGAGATCCAGGAAATACAGAGGTAACTCTGTGAGTGGAAGTCACACATCACAGAGCAGTTTCTCAGAAAGCTTCTTTCCAGATTTCATCTGAGGATATTTCCTTTTTCCCCATAGCCCTCTATGGTCTTCCAAATATCACTTTGCCTATTCCACTAGAATTGTCTTAGCGAAAGACTTCTTGAGTGGAAAGCTGTAACTCTGTGAGTTGATTTCACAGAACACAAAGAAGTTTCTCAGAAAGCTTCTTTCTCTTTGTTATCGGAGGATATTTCCTTTGACCCTATACCCTTCAAAGGGATCCGAAATATCTGTTCTCAGATTCCACAGAAATAAAGCTAGCAAAGGGATCCACGAAATAAAGATGTAACTGCGTTAGTGGGAGTCCCACATCACAGAGCAGTTTCTCAGAAAGCTTCTTTCCAGATTTCATCTTAGGATATTTCCTTTTTCACCATAGCCCTCTAAGGGCTTCCAAATATCACATTGCCAATTCCACAACAACTGTCTTAGCGAAAGGATTCTTGAGGAGAAAGCTGTAACTCTGTGAGATGATTTCATTGGCAGAACACAAAGAAGTTTCTCAGAAAGCTTTTCTCTTTGTTATCGGAGGATACTTTGGCCCTCATAATTTCCTTCAGAGGGATTCGAAATATCTGTTCACACATTCCACAGAAATAAGGCTAGCAAAGGGATCCACGAAATATAGATGGAACTCTGTGAGTGGGAAGTCACACATCACAGAGCAGTTTCTCAGAAAGGCCTTCCAAATTTCATCTGAGAATATTTCAGATTTCACCCTAGCCCTCTATGGGCTTCCAAATATCACTTTACAATGCCACAAGAACTGTCTTAGCGAAAGGTTTCTTGAGGGGGAAAGCTCGTAACTCTGTGATGATTTCTTTTCACAGAATTACAAAGGGGTTCCGCATGAAAGCTTTTCTCTTTTGTTATCGGAGGATACTTTGGCCCTATAGTCTTCATGCATCGGAAATATCTGTTCTCATATTCCACAGAAAAAAAAGGCTAGCAAAGAGATCCACGAAATACAGATGTAACTCTCTTATAGAAGTCACACTTCACAGGAGCAGTTTCTCAGAAACCTTCTTTTTCCAGATTTCATGAGATATTTCCTTTTTCACCATAGCCCTCTATGAGCTCCAACATCACTTTGCCATTTCAAGAACCGTCTTAGGGAAAGGCTTCTTGAGGGAAAAGCTGTAATCTCTGTGAGTTGATTTCACAGAAATCAAAGAAGTTTCAGAGAGCATCTTTCTCCTTGTTATCGAGGATATTTCCTTTTGGCCCCTATAGTCTTCAAAGGGATCCGGAATATCTGTTCTCAGATTCCACAGAAATAAGGCTAGCAAAGAGATCCACGAAATACTTTAAGTGTAACTCTGTGAGATGAATTAACAGAACACTAAGCAGTTTCTCAGAAAGCTTCTTTCCAGATTTCATCTGAGGATATTTTTCACCATAGTCCTCTATGGGCTTCCAAATATCACTTTGCTTATTCCACAAGAACTGTCTAGGGAAAGGTTTCTTGAGGAGAAAGCTGTAACTCTGTGAGATGATTTCCCAGAACACATAGAAGTTTCCTCTCTCAGAAAGCTTCTCTTTGTTATCGGATGGTCATTTCCTTTGGTCTCATAGTCTTCAAAGGATCCGAAATATCTCTTCAGATTCCACAGAAATGAGGCTAGCAAAGAGATCCACTAAATACAGATGTAACTCCTCTGAGTGGAAGTCACACAGCACAGAGCAGTTTCTCAGAATGCTTCTTTCCAGATTTCCATCTGGAGGATATTTCCTTACCATAGCCCTCTTAGTGGGCTTCCAAATATCACTTTGCTAATTCTCAAGAACTGTCTTAGCGAAAGGCTTGAGGGGGAGAACTCTGTGAGATGATTTCACAGAACACAAAGAAGTTTCTCAGAAAAGTTTCTTTCTTTGTTATCGGAGGATATTTCCCTTTGGCCCTATAGTCTACAAGGGGATCCGAAATAGCTGTTCCTGTGATTCCACAGGAAATAAGGCTAGCAAAGTGATCCACGAAATACAGAGATGTAACTTCCCTGAGTAGAATTCACACTTCAAGAGCAGTTTCTCAGAAAACTTATTTCCAGATTTCATCTGGGGATATTTCCTTTTTTCTCACCATAGCCCTCATGGGCTTCCCTAAAATATCACTTTAGCCATTTTACCAAGAACTGTCTTTAGCAAAAGGCTTCTTTGAGGGGAAACTGTAACTCTGTGAGATGATTGGTGAACACAAAGAAGTTTCTCAGGAAAGTTTTCTCTTTGTTATCGGAGGATATTTCCTTTGGATCTCTATAGCTCCTAAAGGATCCGAAATATCTGTTTTCAGATTCCACAGAAATAAGTCTAGCAAAGAGATCCACAAAATACAGATGTAACCTTGTGAGATGAATTAACAGAACACTACAGTTTCTCTGAGAAAGTTTCTTCCAGATTTCATCTAAGGATGTGTCCATTTCACCATAGCCCTCTATGGGCTTCCTCTAAGTATCACTTTTGCCAATTACACAAGAACTGTCTTTTACCGAAAGGCTTCTTGAGGGGAAAGCTGTAACTCTGTGAGACGATTTCACAGAAGACAAAGAAGTTTCAGAAAGCTTTTTCTCTTTGTTATCGGAGGATATTTCCTCAGTCTCTATAGTCTTCAAAGGGATCCGAAATATCTGTTCTCAGATTCCACAGAAATAAGGCTAGCGAAGAGATCCACGAAATACAGATGTAACACTCTGAGTAGAATTGACACTTCACAGGGCAGTTTCTCAGAAAACTTCTTTCCAGATTTCCTCTGAGGATATTTTTTCACCATAGCCCCTCTCTGGCTTCCAATATCACTTTGCCAATTCCATAGAACGTCTTAGCGAAAGGTTTCTTGAGGGGAAAGCTGTAACTCTGTGAGATGATTTCACAGAACACAAAGAAGTTTCTCAATAAGCTTTTTTCTTTGTTATCGAGGATATTTCCGGTCTCTATAGTCTTCAAAGGGATCCGAAATATCTGTTTTCAGATTCCACGGAAATAAGGCTAGCAAAGAGATCCACGAAATACAGATGTAACTCTGTTAGTGGAAGTCACACATCACAGAGCAGGTTCTCAGAAAGCTTCTTTCCAGATTTCATCTGAGGATATTTCCTTTTTACCATAGCCCTATGGGCTTCAAATATCAGTTTGCCAATTCCACAAGAACTGTCTTAGCGAAAGGCTTTTGAAGGGAAAGCTGTAAATCTGTGAGATGATTTCACAGAACACAGTAGTTTTCTCAGAAAGCTTCTTTCTCTTTGTTATCGGAGCATATTTCCATTGGCCCTATAGCTTCAAATTGATCCGAAATATCTGTTCTCAGATTCCACAGAAATAAGAAGCAAAGAGATCCACGAAATACAGAGGTAACTCTGTGAGTGGAAGTCACACATCACAGAGCAGTTTCTCAGAAAGCTTTTTTCCAGATTTCATTTATGGATAATCTTTTTCTCACCATAGCCCTCTATGGGCTTCCAAATATCACTTTGCCAATTCCACAAGCAGTGTCTTTATGAAAGGCTTCTTTGAGGGGAAAGGTAACTCAGAGAGGATTTCACAGAACGCAAAGAAGTTTCTCAGAAAGCTTCTTTCTCTTTGTTATCAGAGGATATTTACTTTGGCCCTAGAGTCTTCAGAGGATCCTGAACATCTGTTCTCATATTCCACAGAAAATGGCTAGCAAAGAGACTCATGAAATACAGATGTAACTCTGTGAGTGGAAGTCACACATCACAGAATAGTTTCTCAGAAGGCTTCTTCCAGATTTCATCTGAGGATATTTTCTTTACACCATAGCCCCTATGGGCTTCCAAATATCATTTTGCAAATTCCACAAGAACTGTCTTAGCGAAAGGCTTCCTGAGGGGAAAGCTGTAACTCTGTGAGATGATTTCACAAACACAAAGAAGTTTCTCAGAAGTTTTCTCTTGATATCGAGGATATTTCCTTTGGCCCCATAATCTTCAAAGGGATCCGAACATCTGTTCTCAGAGTCCACAGAAATAAAGCTAGCAAAGGGATCCACGAAATAGATAACTCCGTGAGTGGAAGTCACACATCACAGAGCAGTTAATTGTGAAATCTTCTTTCCAGTTTTCATCGGAGGATATTTCCTTTTCACCATAGCCGCCTATGGCTTCCAAATATCACTTTAAGCAATTCCACAAGAACTGTCTTGAAGGAAAGGCTTCTTTTGAGGAAAGCTGGAACCCTGTGGTATGATTTCAGAACACAAAAGTTTTCTCTCAGGAAATCTTCTTTCTTGTTATGGGAGTGATATTCCTTTGGCCCCTGTAGTTCTAAAGGGATCCGAAAATATCTGTTCTCAGATTCCACAGAAAAGAAGGCTAGCAAAGAGATCGACGAAATACAGATGTAATTCCCAGAGATGAATAACAGAACACTAACCAGTTTCTCAGAAAGCTTCTTTCCAGATTTCCATCTGAGGATATTTCCTTTTTCACCATAGCCCCTATGGGCTTCCAAATATCACTTCCCTACAATTCCACAAGAACTGTCTTAGCGAAAGGCTCCTTGAGGGGAAAGCTGTAACTCTGTGAGATGATTTCACAGAACACAAAGAAGTTTCTCAGAAACCTTCTTTCTCCTTGTTATCGGAGGATATTTCCTTGGTCCTATAGTCTTCTAAAGGGTTCCGAAATATCTGTTCTCAGATTCCACAGAAATAAGGCTAGCAAAGAGATCCACGAAATACAGATGTAACTCTGTGAGATGAATAACAGAACACTAAGCAGTTTCACAAAATTTTCCAGATTTCATCTGAGGATATTTCCTTTTCACCATAGCCCCTATGGGCTTCCAAATATCACTTTTTAAGTTAATTCCACAAGAACTTTCGTAGCGGTGCTACTTCGAGAGGAAAGCTATAATCCTGTGAGATGATTTCATAGACCACAAAGAAGTTTCTCAGAAACCTTCTTTCTTTGTTATCGGAGGATATTCTCGGCCCTATAGTCTTCAAAGGATCAGAAATATCTGTTCTCAGATTCCACAGAAATAAAGCTAGCAAAGCTGTACACACGAAATACAGATGTAACTCTCTGAGTGGAAGTCACACATCAAAGAGAGCAGTTTCTCAGCTTCTTTCCAGATTTCATCTGAGGATATTTCCTTTTTCACCTCATAGCCCCCTAAGGGCTTCCAACATCACTTCTACACCCCACAAGAACTGTCTTAGCGAGAGGCTTCTTGAGGGAAAGCTGGAACCTGTGACATGATTCCGCCAGAACACACAGAAGTTTCTCAGAAAACTTTTCTTGTTATCGGGATATTTCGGTCCTATAGTCTTCACAGGGATCCTAAAAAATCTGTTCTCAGATTCCAGTGAAAAGGCTAGCAAAGTGATACACAATATACAGGTGTAACTCTGTGTGACATGAATTAACAGAACACCAAGCAGTTTCTCAGAAAAGCTTCTTTCCAGATTTCATCTGAGCATATATCCTTTTTTCACCATAGATACCTATGGCCTTAAATACTTTGCCAATTCCACAAGAACTGTCTTAGCGAAAGGCTTCTTGAGGGAAAGCTGTAACTCTGTGAGATGATTTCACAGAACACAAAGAAGTTTCAGAAATCTTCTTTCTCTGATATCGGAGGATATTTCCTTGCCCAAGAGACTTCAAATGGATCCGAAATACCTTGTTCTCAGATTCCACAGAAATAAGGCCAGCAATGAGATCCAGGAAATACAGATGTAACTCTGTGAGATGAATTAACATAACACTAAGCAGTTTCTCGGTGAGTCTTCTTCCAGATTTCATCTGAGGATATTTTTCACCAAAGCCCTCTATGGGCTTAAAAATATCACTTTGCCACCCCAGGACAACTGTCTTAGCGAAAGGCTTTCTTGAGGGAAAAGCTGGAACTCTGTGAGAGATGATTTCACAGAACACAAAGAAGTTTCTCAGAAAGCTTTTCTCTCTTTGTTATCAGAGGATATTTCCTTTGGCCCTATAGTCTTCAATTGATCCGAAATATGTGTTCTCACATTCCACAGAAATAAGGCTAGCAAAGAGATCCACGAAATACAGATAACTCTGTGAGATGAATTAACAGAACACTCAAGCTAAGCCAGAAAGTTTGTTTCCAGATTTCATCGGAGGATATTTCTTTTTTCAACATAGCCCTCTATGGGCTTCCCAAATACTTTGCCAATTTGCCAAGAACTGTCTTAAGGAAAGACTTCTTCAGGGGAAAGCTGTAACTCTGTGAGATGATTTCACAGAACACAAAGAAGTTTTCAGGAAGCTTTTCTTTGTTATCGGAGGATATTCTTTGGTCAAGAGTAGCCTTCAAAGGATCCGAAATATCTGTTCTCAGATTCCACAGAAATAGTTAGAAAGAGATTCACGAAATACAGATGTAACTCTCGGTGAGTGGGAAGTCACACTTCACAGGGCAGTGCTTTTTCAGAAAGCTTCTTTCCAGATTTCACCTGGAGGATATTTCCTTTTTTCACCATAGCCCTCCCTTCTCTGTGATCTTCCAAATATCACTTTGCCAATTCCACCAGAACTGTCTTAGCGAAAGTCTTCTTGAGGGCAGAGCTGTAACTCTGTGAGATGATTTCAGAGAACACAAAGAAGTTTCTCAGAAAGCTTTTTTCTCTTTCTTATCGGAGGATATTTCCTTTGGCCCTATAGTCTTCAAAGGGATCCGAAATATCAGTTCTCAGATTCCACAGAAATAAGGCTAGCAAAGAGATGCACATAATACAGATGTAACTCTATGAGTGGAAGTCACACATCACAAAGCACTTTTTCAGAAAGCTTCTTTCCAGTTTTTCTCTGAGGATATTTTTTTTTCACCATAGCCCTCTCTCGGATTCCAAATATCACTTTTCAAATTCCGCAAGAAGACACTTATCGAACGGCTTCTTGAGGGGAAAGCTGTAACTCTGTGAGATGAATTCACAGAACACTAAATAGTTTCTCAGAAAGCTTCTTTCCAGATTTCATCTGAGGATATTTCCTTTTTCACCGTAGCCCTCTATGGGCATCGAAATATCACTTTGCAAATTCCACAAGAACAGGCTTAGCGAAAGGCTTCTTGAGGGAAAAGCTGTAACTCTCTGAGATGATTTCACAGAACACTAAGAAGTTTGTCAGAAAGCTTCTTTCTCTTTGTTATCGGAGGATATTTCCTTTGGCCCTATAGTCTTCAAAGGGATCCGAAATATCAGTTCTCAGAATCCACAGAAATAAGGCTAGCAAAGAGATCTACGAAACACAGATATAACTCTGTGAGTGGATGTCACACATCACAAAGCAGTTTCTCAGAAAGCTTCTTTCCAGTTTTTCTCTGAGGATATTTTCTTTTTCACCATAGCCCTCTATGGGCTTCCAAATATCACTTTGCAAATTCCACAAGGACAGGTTTAGCGAGCGGCTTCTTGAGTGGAAAGCTGTAACTCTGTGAGATGCGTTCACTGAACACTAAGCCGTTTCTCAGAAAGCTTCTTCCCCGATTTCATCTGAGGATATTTACTTTTTCACCGTATCCCTCTATGGGCATCCAAATACCATTTTACAAATTCTACAAGAACAGGTTTAACGAAAGGCATATTGAGGGGAAAGCTGTAAATCTGTGAGATGATTTCACAGAACACAAAGAAGTTTCTCAGAAAGCTTCTTTCTCTTTGTTATCAGAGGATATTTCCTTTAGCCGTATAGTCTTCAAAGGGATCCGAAACATCCCTTCTCAGATGCCACAGAAATAATACTAGCAAACAGATCCACAAAATACAGATGTAACTCTGTGAGTGGAAGTCACACATCACAAAGCAGTTTCTCAGAAAGCTTGTTTCCAGTTTTTCTCTGAGGATATTTTCTTTTTCACCATAGCCCTCTATGGGCTTCCAAATATCACTTTGCAAATTCCACAAGAACAGGTTTAGCGAACGGCTTCTTGAGGGGAAAGCTGTAACACTGTGAGATGAATTCACAGAATATTAAGCAGTTTCGCAGAAAGTTTCTTTCCAGATTTCAACTGAGGATAATTCCTTTTTCTACGTACCCCTCTATGGGCATCGAAATATCACTTTGCAAATTTCACAAGACCAGGCTTAGCGAAAGGCCTCTTGAGGGGAAAGCTGTAACTCTCTGAGATGATTTCACAGAACACAAAGAAGTTTGTCAGAAAGCTTCTTTCTCTTTGTTATCGGAGGATATTTCCTTTGACCCTGTAGTCTTCAAAGGGATCCGAAATATCTGTTCTCAGATTCCACAGAAATAAGGCTAGCAAACAGATCCAGGAAACACAGATATAACTCTGTGAGTGGAAGTCACACATTACAAGCAGTTTCTCAGAAAGCTTCTTTCCAGTTTTTCTCTGAGGAAATTTTCTTTTTCACCGTAGCCCTCTATGGGCTTCCGAATATCACTTTGCAAATTCCAGAAGAACAGGCTTAGCGAACGGCTTTGAGGGGAAAGCTGTACCTCTGTGAGATGATTCACAGAACACAAAGCAATTTCTCAGAAAGCTTCTTTCCAGTTTTTCGCTGAGGATATTTTCTTTTTCACCGTAGCCCTCTATGGGCTTCCAAATATCACTTTGCAAATTGCACAAGAACAGGCTTGGCGCACCGCTTCTTAAAGGGAAAGATGTAACTCTGTGAGATGCATTCACGGAACACTAAGCAGTTTCTCAGAAAGCTTCTTCCCCGATTTCATCTGAGGATGTTTTCTTTTTCACCGTAGGCCTCTATTTGCATCGAAATATCACTTTGCAAATTCCACAAGAACAGGCTTAACGAAAGGCTTCTTGAGGAGAAAGCCGTAACTCTTTGAGATGATTTCACAGAACACAAAGAAGTTGGTAAGAAAGCTTCTTTCTGTTTCTTATCGGAAGATAATTCCTTTGGCCCTATGGACTTCAAAGGGATCCGAAATTATCAGTTCTCAGATTCCACAGAAATAAGGCTAGCAAACAGATCAACGAATACAGATTTAACTCTGTGAGTGGAAGTCACACATCACAAAGCAGTTTCTCAGAAAGATTCTTTCCAGTTTTTCTCTGAGGATATTTTCTTTTTCACCATAGCCCTCTATGGGCTTCCAAATATCACTTTGCAAATTCCACAAGAAGAGGCTTAGCGAACGGATTCTTCAGTGGAAAGTTGTAACAGTGTGAGATGAATTCACAGAACACTAAGCGGTTACTCAGAAAGCTTCCTTCCAATTTCATGTGAGGATATTTCCTTTTTCACCGTAGCCCTCTATGGGCATCGAAATATCACTTTTCAAATTCCAGAAGAACAGGCTTAGCGAAAGTCTTCTTGAGGGGAAAGCTGTAACTCTGTGAGATGATTTCACAGAACACAAAGAAGATTCTCAGAAAGCTTCTTTCTCTTTCTTATCAGAGGATATTTCCTTTGGCCCTATAGTCTTCACAGGGATCTGAAACATCAGTTGTGAGATTCCACAGAAATAAGGCTAGCAATCATATCCACGAAATACAGATGTAACTCTGTGAGTGGAACTCACACATCACAAAGCAGTTTCTCAGAGAGCTTCTTTCCAGTTTTTCTCTGAGGATATTTTCTTTTTCACCAGAGCCCTCTATGGTCTTCCAAATATCACTTTGCAAATTCCACAAAAACAGGCTTAACGAACCTCTTCTTGAGTGGAAAGCTGTAACACTGTGAGATGAATTCACAGAACACTAAGCGGTTACTCAGAAAGCTTCTTTCCCATTTCATGTGAGTTTATTTCCTTTTTCACCGTAGCCCTCTATGGGCATCGAAATATCACTTTGCAAATTCCACAAGAACAGGCTTAGCGAAAGGCTTCTTGAGGGGAAAGCTGTAACTCTGTGAGATGATTTCACAGAACACAAAGCAGTTTCTCAGAAAGCTTCTTTGTCTTTGTTATCGGAGGATATTTCCTTTGGTCTTATAGCCTTCAAAGGGATCCGAAATATCAGTTCTCAGATTACACAGAAATAAGGCTAGGAAACAGATCCGGGAAACACAGATATAACTCTGTGAGTGGAAGTCACACATGACAAAGCAGATTCTCAGAAAGCTTCTTTCCAGTTTTCTCTGAGGATGTTTCCTTTTTCACCGTAGCCCTTTATGGGCTTCCAAATATCACTTTGCAACTTCCACAAGAACAGGCTTAGCGAAAGACTTCTTGAGGGAAAAGCTGCAACTCTGTGAGATGAATTCATAGAACACTAATCGGTCTCAGAAAGCTTCTTTCCAGATTTCATCGGAGGGTATTTCCTTTTTCACCGTAGCCCTCTATGGGCATCGAAATATCACTTTGCACATTCCAAGAGAACAGGCTTAGCGAAAGGCTCCTTGAGGGGAAAGCTGTAACTCTGTGAGATGATTTCACACAACACAAAGAAGTTTCTCAGAAAGTTTCTTTCTCTTTGTTATCGGAGGATATTTCCTTTTTCCCTATCGTCTTCAAAGGGATCCGAAATATCAGTTCTCAGATTCCACAGAAATAAGGCTAGCAAACAGATTCACGAAATACAGATGTAACTCTGTGAGGTAAAATTACACATCACAAAAGCAGTTTTCTCAGAAAGCTTCTTTCCAGTTTTTTCTGTGAGGATATTTTCTTTTCACCATAGCCCTCTATGGGCTTCCAAATATCACTTTGCAAATTCCACAAGAACAGGCGAACCTTCTTGAGGGAAAGCTGTAATAACTCTGTGAGGCATTCTGGGAACACTAATGATTTCTCAAGCTTCTTTCAGATATCATCAGGGATATTTCATTTTCACCGTAGCCCTCTATGGGCATCCAGAAATATCCTTGCCAGTGCACAAGAACTGTCTTGGCAAGGCTTCTTGAGGGAAAGCTGTACCTCTGTGAGATGATTTCCTGGAACACAAAATGTCTCAGTCTGCTTCTTTCTCTTTGTTATCGGAGGATATTTCCTTTGGCGATATAGTCTTCAAAGGTTGAAATATCTGTTCTCAGATTCCACAGAAATAAGGCTAACCAAGAGATCCACGAAATACAGATGTAACTCTGTGAGTGGAAGTCACACATCACAGAGCAGTTTCTCAAGCTTCTTCCAGTTTTCTCTGAGGATATTTTCTTTTTCACCGTAGCCCTCTATGGGCTTCCAAATATCACTTTCCAAATTCCACAATAAGAGGCTTAGCGAACGGATTCTTCAGGGGAAAGTTGTAACACTCTGAGTTGAATTCACAGAACACTAAGCGGTTACTCAGAAAGCTTCTTTCCAATTTCATGTGAGATTACTTCCTTTTTCACCGTATCCCTCTATGGGCATCGAAATATCACTTTGCAAATTCCAAAAGAACAGGCTTAGCGAACCGCTTCTTGAGGGGAAAGCTGTTACTCTGTGAGATGTATTCACAGAAGACTAATCAGTTTCTCAGAAAGCTTCTTTGTCTTTGTTATCGGAGGATATTTCCTTTGGCCGTATAGTCTTCAAAGGGATCCGAAACATCAGTTCTCAGATTCTCAGAAATAATGCTAGCAAACAGATCCATGAAACACAGATGTAACTCTGTGAGTGGAAGTCACACATTACAAAGCACTTTCTCAGAAAACTTCTTTCCAGTTTTCCTCTGAGGATATTTTCTTTTTCACCACAGCCCTCCATGGGCTTCCAAATGTCACTTTGCAAACTCCACAAGAACAGGCTTAGCGAACGGCTTCTTGATGGAAAAGCTGTAACTCTGTGATATGAATTCACAGAACACTAGTCGGTCTCAGAAAGCTTCTTTCCAGATTTCATCTGAGGATATTTCCGTTTTCACCGTATCTCTCTATGGGCATCGAAATATCACTTTGCAAATTCTACAAGAACAGGCTTAGCGAAAGGCATGTTATCGGGAAAGCTGTAAGTCTGTGAGATGATTTCACAGAACACAAAGAAGTTTCTCAGAAAGCTTCTTTCTCTTTGTTATCAGAGGATATTTGCTTTGGACCTATAGTCTTCAAAGGGATCCGAAATATCAGTTCTCAGATTCCACAGAAATAAGGCTAGCAAACAGATCCACGAAATACAGATGTAACTCTGTGAGTGGAAGTCTCACATCACAAAGCAGTTTCTCAGAAAGCTTCTTTCCAGTTTTTCGCTGAGGATATTTTCTTTTTCACCATAGCCCTCTATGGGCTTCCAAATATCTCTTTGAAAATTCCCCAAGAACAGGTTTAGGGAACCGTTTCTGGAGGGGAAAGCTGTAACTCTGTGAGATGCATTTACAGAACACTAAGGCGATTCTCAGAAAGCTTTTTTCCAGATTTCATCTGAGGATATTTCCTTTTTCACTGTAGCCCCCAATGGGCATTGAAATATCACTTTGCAACTTCCACAAGAACAGGCTTAGCGAAAGGCTTCTTGAGGGGAAAGCTGTAACTCTTTGAGATGATTTCACAGAACACAAAGAAGTTCGTAAGAAAGCTTCTTTCTCTTTGTTATCGGAAGATATTTACTTTGGCCCTATAGACTTCAAAGGGATCCGAAATATCAGTTCTCAGATTCCACAGAAATAAGGCTAGCAAACAAATCTACGGAATACAGATGTAACTCTGTGAGTGGAAGTCACACATCACAAATCAGTTTCTCAGAAAGCTTCTTTCCAGTTTTTCTCTGTGGATATTTTCTTTTCCACCGTAGCCCTCTAAGGGCTTCCAAATATCTCTTTGCAAATTCCACAAGAACAGGCTTAGCGAACCACTTCTTGAGGGGAAAGCTGAAACTCTGTGAGATGCATTCACAGAACAATAAGCACTTTCTCAGAACGCTTCTATCCAGATTTCATCTGAGGATATTTCCTTTTTCACCGTAGCCCTCTATGGGCATCGAAATATCACTTTGCAAATTCCAGAAGAACAGGCTTAGGGAAAGGCACCTTGACTGGAAGGCTGTAAGTGTGTGAGATGATTACATAGAACACAAAGAGGTTTCCCAGAAAGCTTCTTTCTCATCGTTATTGGAGGATATTTCCTTTGGCCCTATAGTCTTCAAAGGGATGCGAAATATCTGTTCTCAGATTCCACAGAAATAAGGCTAGCAAAGAGATCCACGAAATACAGATGTAACTCTGTGAGTGGAAGTCAAACATCACAGAACAGTTTCTCAGAAAGCTTCTTTCCAGTTTTTCTCTGAGGATATTTTCTTTTTCACCCTAGCCCTCTATGGGCTTCCAAATATCACTTTGCGAATTCCACAAGAACAGGCTTAGCGAGCGGCTTCTGGAGGGGAAAGCTGTAACTCTGTGAGATGAATTAAGAGAGCACTAAGCAGTTTCTCAGAAAGCTTCTTTCCATATTTCATCTGAGGATATTTCCTTTTTCACCATAGCCCTCTGTGGGCATCGAAATATCACTTTGCGAATTCCCCAAGAACAGGCTTAGCGAAAGTCTTCTTGAGTGGAAAGCTGTAACTCTGTGAGTTGATTTCACAGAACACACAGATGATTATCAGAAAGCTTCTTTCTCTTTGTTATCGGAGGATATTTCCTTTGGCCCTATAATCTTCAAAGGGATCCGAAATATCAGTTCTCAGATTCCACAGAAATAAAGCTAGCAAGGAGATCCAGGAAATACAGATGTAACTCTGTGAGTGGAAGTCACACGTCATAAGGCAGTTTGTAAGAAAGCTTCTTTCCAGTTTTTCTCTGAGGACATTTTCTTTTTCACCATAGCCCTCTAAGAGCTTCCAAATATCACTTTGCAAATTCCGCAACAACAGGCTTAGCGAACGGCTTCTTGATGGAGAGCTGTAACTCTCTCAGATGAATTCAGAGAAGACTAAGCAGTTTCTCAGAAAGCTTCTTTCCAGACGACATCAGAGGATATTTCCGTTTTCACCGTAGCTCTCTACGGGTATCGAAATATCACTTTGCAAATTCCACAAGAACAGGCTTAGCGAACCGTTTCTTGAGCGGAAAGCTGTAACTATGTGAGATGCATTCACAGAACACTACGCAGTTTCTCAGAAAGTTTCTCTCCAGAATTACATCTGAGGGTATTTCCTTTTTCACCGCAGCCGTCTATGGGCATCGAAATATCACTTTGTAAATTCCACAAGAACAGTCTTAGCGAAAGGCTTCTTGAGGGGAAAGCTGTACCTCTGTGAGATGATTCACAGAACACAAAGAAGTTTCTGAGAAAGCTTCTTTCTCTTTGTTATCGAAGGATATTTCCTTTGGCCCTATAGTCTTCAAAGGGATCCGAAATATCAGTTCTCAGATTCCACAGAAATAATGCTAGCAAACAGATCCACGAAATACAGATGTAACTCTGTGAGATGAATTAACAGAACACTAAGCAGTTTCTCAGAAAGCTTCTTTCAAGATTTCATCTGAGGATATTTCGTTTTTCACAGTTGCCCTCTATGGGCTTCCAAATATCACTTTACAAATTCCACAAGAACAGGCTTAACGAAAGGCATATTGAGGGGAAAGCTGTAACTCTGTGAGGAGATTTCACAGAACTCAAACAAGTTTCTCAGAAAGCTTCTTTCTCTTTGTTATCAGAGGATATTTCCTTTGGCCCTATAGCCTTCAAAGGGATCCGAAACATCAGTTGTCACATTCCACAGAAATAGGGCTAGCAAACAGATCCACGAAATGCAGATGTAACTCTGTGAGTGGAAGTCACACATCACAAAGCAGTTTCTCAGAAAGTTTCTTTCCAGTTTTTCTCTGAGGATATTTCCTTTTTCTCCATAGCCCTCATTGGGCTTCCAAATATCAGTTTGCAAATTCCACAAGAACAGGCTTAGCGAACGGCTTCCTCAGGGGAAAGCTGTAACACTGTGAAATGAATTCACAGAACACTAAGCGGTTACTCAGAAAGCTTCTTTCCAATTTCATGTGAGATTACTTCCTTTTTCACCGTATCCCTCTATGGGAATCGAAATATCACTTTGCAAATTGCAAAAGAACAGGCTTAGAAAAGGGCCTCTTGAGGGGAAAGCTGTAACTCTGTGAGTTGCATTCACAGAACACTAAGAAGTTTCTCAGAATGTTCTTTCCAGATTTCATCTGAAGATATTTCCTTTTTCACCGTAGCCCTGCATGGTGTCGAAATATCACTTTGCAATTCCACAAGAACAAGGCTTAGCAAAGGTTTCTTGAAGGCTATGTCTGAGTTGTTTGAGCACAAAGAAGTTTCTCTGAAGCTTCTTTCTCTTTGTTATCGGAGGATATTTCCTTTGGCCCTAAGTCTTCCAAGGCATCGAAATATCTGTTCTCAGATTCCACAAGAAATAAGGCTAGCAAAAGGGATCCGAATACGAGATGTTCTCTCTATGAGATGAATTAAAACACTAAGCAGATTCTCAGAAAGCTTCTTTCAGATTCACCTGAGGATATTCCTTTTCTTGCCAGCCCTCTAGGGCTTCCAAATATAACTTGCCGAATTCCACAAGAACTGTGTCTTGAAAGAAGGCTTCTTGAGGGTAAACAACTCTGTCGGATGATTTCACAGAACACAAAAGTTTCTCAGAAGGCTTCTTTCTCTTTGTTATCGAAGGATATTTCCTTAGGCCCTGATCTTCAAAGGGATCGAAATATCTGTGTTCTCGGATCTCATAGAAATTAAGGCTAGCAAGATCCCACGAAATACAGATGTAACTCTGTGAGGTGGAAGTCATCACCGCTAACATTTTCTCAGAAATCTTCTTTCCAGATTCATGTGGGGATATTTCCTTTCCTGCACCAGCCTCTATGGGCTTCCAAAATATCTTTGCCTACAAGAACTGTCTTGGCGAAGGCTTCTTGAGGAGAAAGCACCTGTAACTCTGAGATGATTTCACAGAACACGAAGAACTCTCAGTAAGCCTCTCTTTGTTATGGAGGATATTTCCTTTGGCCCTATACTCTTTCAGGGACCCGAGGAAATATCTGTTCTCAGAATTCTAGAAATGAAGAGGAGGAGGCTACTTTGGAATATCACAGAAACACAGATGCTCTAGAGAGATGGATATGAACACTAAGCAGTTTCTCAGAAAGCTTCTTTCCCGATTTCATCTGAGGATATTTCGTTGCTTCACCATAGCCCTGTATGGGCTTCCAGAAGTATCACCTTTCCATTCCACAGGAACTGTCTTAGCGAAAGGCTTTTGAGGGGAAACTGTAACTCTGTGAGATGAGTTCTAGAGTGTAAAGAAGATTCTCCAGAAAGCTTCTTTCTCTTTTTATCGGAGGATATTTCCTTTGGCCCTAAAGGTCTCTGAGGATCCAGCCATCTCTTCTCCAGATTCCTGAAATAGCAGTGCCAAAGATCCACGGAATGGGTGGATATGGGGTAGTGGGGCTGGGCGGGGACATGGCTTCATACAAGTCTTTGCTGGCTGCGGGCCAGGTATCGCTTTTGATTTCAGGCTAACCTTACAGTAGAAGGGTTGCCAGAGCTGCTAACTTCTGGCGGATGACTGCGGGCACGAGGAGACGCTTCTGGAAACTTTCTTTTATGCTGACATCGGAGAGGATGGTTCGGCACGAGCACTAGAATGCTAGAAAGGATCTGCGAACGCTCATTTCTCGGATTTTGATAGGAGCTGGAAAGGATCGCACGGATAGATGTGATTCGCGGATGGATAACAACGGGGCTGCTGCGACTGGTTTCGGGAAAAACGCTTGCGATTCATCTGAGATATTCCCTTTTCACCACCAGCCATAAGGCTTCCAAAATATCACTTTTCAATTCCACAAGAACTATCTTAAGCGAAAAGGCTTCTGAAGCTAACTCTGGGGATGACTTCCACAGAACAAGGAGTTTCTCAAGCTACTCTCTTCGTTATTGGAGGATATTTCCTTTGGCCCTACAGCTTTCAAAGGGATCGAAATATCTGTTTTCAGATTCCACGAAATAAGGCCAGCAAAGACATCCACCAAATACAGAGGTAACTCTCTATGAAATCCTCCTGAGCAGTTTCTCAGAAACTTATTCCACATTTCATTTTGAGGATATTTCCTTTTTTACCATAGCCCTCTATTGGCTTCCAAATATCACTTTTTTCAATTCCATGAACTGTCTTGTGACGGCTTCTAGAGAGCTGTAGCTCTGTGGATGATTTCTGAAAACAAAGAAGTTTCTCCAGAAAGCTCTCTTTATGAGATATTCCTTCGCCCTATAGTCTTCAAGGGATCGGAAATATCTGTTCTCAGATTCCACAGAAATAAGGCTAGCAAGAGATCACATCCCCGGTCTAACTCTGTGAGATGAATTAAAGAACATAAGCAGTTTCTCAGATGCCTTCTTTCCAGATTTCATCTGAGGATATTTCCTTTTCACCATAGCCCTCTGGGCTTTAATCACTTTGTAGTCTGACCAAGAACTGTGTTAGGAAAGGCTAGCGAGGGAAGCCTTAACTCTTGTGAGATGATTTCACAGAACACAGGAAGTTTCTCAAGCTTCTTTCTTTGTTATCCGAGGATATTTCCTTTGGCCCTATAGTCTTCAAAGGGATCCGAAATATCTGTTCTCAGATTCCACTGAAATAAGGCTAGCAAAGAGATCCACGAAATACAGATGGAACTCTGTGAGATGATTAACAGAACACTAAGCAGTTTCTCAGAGAGCTTCTTTACAGATTTCATCTGAGATCCACTGGTCTTAGCCCCCCTTTGGGCATGGAAATATCACTTTGCAAATTCCCACAAGAACAGGCTTGAAGGCTTTTGAGGAAAAACATATCTCTCTGTGAGATATTCACACAGAACACTGAAGTTTGTCGAAATCCTTCTTTCTCTTTTGTTTGAAGGATATTTATTTTGGCCCTACGGTCTTCAAAGGGATCTGATATATCAGTTCTGAATTCACGTGTAGGCTGTAAACAGATCCAGGAAATACACATGTAACTCTGAGTGGAAGTCACATCACAAAGCAGGTTCTCAGAAAGTTTCTTTCCAGTTCTTTTCTGAGGGATATTTTTCATTTCACCTTAGTCTCTATGGGCTTCCAAATATCACTTTAATTCCACAAGAACGAGCTTGAACCGCTTCTTGGGGAAAGCTGTATCTGTGAGATGATTCACAGAACTTACCTAAGCAGCAGTTCGGAAAACTTCTGGAATTTCACCTGAGGATAGTTCCTTTTCACGTGGCCACTCTGGGCGCCGATATCCTTGCAAATTCCTAAAACAGGCTTGAAAGCTTCTTGAGAAAGCTGTAACTCTGTGAATAATTTCACAGAACACAAAGAAAGTTCTCAGAAACATGTCTTTTTGTTATGGGAGGATATTCCTTTTGGCCTATAGTCTTCAAGGAACGAACTATCAGTTCTCAATTCCCACAGAAATAAAGCTAGCAAACAGATCCACGAAATACAGATGTAACTGTGAGTGGAAGTCAAACATCACCAAAGCACTTTCTCAAGCTTCTTTCCAGTTTTTTTTTCTCTGAGGATATTTGCTTTTTCACCATAGCCCACTATGGGCTTCCCAAATATCCTTTACAATTCAGCAAAGAACTGGCCATCGAGCGGCTTCTTCAGGAAAGCTGTATCTTGAGATAATTCACAAAATACTGAGACGGTTTCTAAGAAAGCTTCTTTCAGATTTCATCTATGAGGATATTTCCTATTTCACGTAGCCACTATGGGCATTGAAATATCACTTTGCCAATTCCACAAGACTCAGAAGCAGAAAAGGGCTTCTTGAAGGCAAAGCTGTAACTCTGTGAGATGATTCTAAGAACACAAAGAAGTTCTTAGAAAGTTTCTTTTCTTTGTTATCGGAGGATATATCTTTGGCCTATAGACTTCAAAGGGATCGAAATATCAGTTCTCAGTTCCAGGGAAATAAGGCTTGCAAACAGAGCCACAGAATGCAGATGTAACTCTCTGGGTGGAAGTCCGCACATCACAAAGCAGTTTCTCGAAGATTCCTTCCAGTTT
This sequence comes from Papio anubis, assembly GCF_008728515.1. Classification (NCBI taxonomy): domain Eukaryota; kingdom Metazoa; phylum Chordata; class Mammalia; order Primates; family Cercopithecidae; genus Papio; species Papio anubis. The sequence continues at coordinate 4,655 of NW_022160838.1, read as the reverse complement.
TCTCTGGTATATTTCTTTTCACCACTAGCCCTCTAGGGGCTTCAAAATCACTTTGCAGAATTCCACAAGATCCCAGGAATAATGACGGCTGTGAGAAGCAACTCTGTGGGATGAGTCAAAAGAACACTAAAGCAGTTTCTCAGAAAGCTTCTTTTCCAGTTTTCATTTGAGGATATTTCGCCTTTTCACAGTAGCCCTCTATGGCCATGGAAATATCTTTGCAAATTCAAAACAGGAGGCTAACGAAAACTGCCCAGGAAGCTGGCAACTCAATTGGACACAGAACGGGCAGAACGGGCGACCGCCTGTGACGCTCGGATATTTCCTTTGGCCTGTAATGCTGGGATCCGATATCAGTTCTCAGTTTCCAGAAATAAGGCTTTAAACAGACCACGAAATACCTTATGTAACTCATAGTGGAAGTCACACATCACAAAGCAGTTTCTCAAGAAAGCTTCTTTCCAGTTTTCTCTGAGGATCTTTTCTTTTTCACCATAGCCCTCTGTGGGCTTCCAAATATCACTTTGCAAATTTCACAGAAAAGGCTTAGTGAGCGAATTCTTTGAAGCTGTAACTCTGTGAGATGAATTCCACAGAACGCTAAGCAGTTCTATAAGCTCTTTCAGATTTCATCTGAGGATATCTCCTTTCGTAGCCTCTGGGCATCCGAATATCACTTTGCAATTCCACAGAACAGGCTTAAGAAAACTGTGAGGGAAAAAGCTATAACTCTCTAGGATAGTTCACAGAACACTAGAAGTTTGTCAGAAAGCTACTTTCTCTTTGTTATCGGATATTTTCTTTGGCCCTATAGTCTTCCAAGCGGATTGAAATATCAGTTCTGACATTCCACAGAAATAAGACTGTATGACAGATCCCCGAATTACATGTAACTCTGTGAGTGGATGTCACACGTCACAAAGCAGTTTCTCAGAAAGATTCTTTCCAGTTTTCTCCGAGGATGTTTCTTTTTCACCCAAAGCCCTCTGGGCACAGAATATCTTTGCCAATTCCACAGAACAGGCTTATGAAGGCCTTGGTGAGCTGTAGCTCATGAGATGAATTCACAGAACCACTAAGCAGTTTTTCAGAGCTTCATTCAGATTTCAATGTCTGAAGATATTTCATTTCACGTAGCCCTCTATGGGCATCGAAATATCACTTTGCAAATTCCACAAAGGTGTAGGCTTAGCGAAGGCTTTTGAGGAAAAGCTGTATTTCTCTGAGTTATTTCAACACTAAGTTTGGCTCAGAAATCTTCTTTCTCCTTGTTTTGAGGATATTTATTTTGGCCCTACAGATCTAAAGGGATGATATATCAGTTCAGAATTCTGAAGCGTAAGGCTATGGCTTATCAGGAAATACATGTAACTCTGTGTTTTGGAGTCACATCCTGTGGGTTCTCAGAAAGTTTTCTTTCCGGTTTTTTTTTTTTTTTTTCTGAGATATTTTCATTTCACCTTAGTCCTCTATGGGCTTCAAAATATCACTTTGCCAATTCCACAGGAACAGGCTTAGCGAACCAACTGTGAGGGAAACTGTAACTCTGTGAATGAATTCATAGAACTAAGTTTCTAGGAAGCTTCTTTCCATTCTACCTGAGAATATTTACTTTTCATTTATGTACCACTCTGTAGGCATCCAAATATCACTTGCAAATTCCACAAACAGGCTTAGCGAAGGCTTTTTGAAGGAAAAGCTGTAGCTCTCTGAGATTATTTCACAATACACACTAAAAGAGTTTGTCCAGAAATCTTCTGCTCTCTTGCTTTGAAAGGATATTTATTTTGGCCCTCACAGTCTTCGGGATCTGATGATATATCAGTTCTGGAATTCCACATTAACAAGGCTAACAAACAGATCAAGGAAATACACATGTAACTCAGTGAGTGGAAGTCACACTTCACAAAGCAGGTTCTCCAGTTTCTTTCCAGTTTCTGAGGATATTTTTCATTCTCACCTTAGTCCTCTATGGGCACCAAATATCATTGCCAATTCCACAAGACAGGCTTAGCGAACAGCTTCTGAGGGAGAAAGCTGTAACTCTGTGAGATGAATTCTGGAACACTAAAGCAGTTTCACAGAGCTTCTTTCCAGATTTCCTGAGGATATTTCCTTTTCACGTATTGGCCAGCCCTCTATGGGCATGAAATATCACTTTGCAAATTCACAAACGGAAACTAGCCGAAAGGCTTCTAGCAGAGAGGGAAAAGCTGTAACTCTGAGACGATTTCCTGAGAACCTGAAAGAAGTTTCTCGAGAAAGCTTCTCTAACTCTATCGAGGAGGATATTCCTTTTGGCCCTATAGTCTTCAAAGGAACCCGAGACTATCAGTTCTCAAATTCCACAAGAAATAGGCTGTAAACAGATCCACGAAATACAGATCAACTCTGTAGTGGAAGTCAATATCACAACACTTTCTCAGAAAACTTCTTTCAGTTTTCTCTGAGGATATTTACTTTTCACCCTTAGCCCTATGGGCTTCCAAATATCACTTTGCAATTCTAAGAACTGGCTTATCGGCAGCTTCTTGAGCTGTAACTCTTTGAGATGAATTCTACAAAACACTTGGTAGTTCTAAGCTTCTTTTCAGATTTCATCTGGATATTTCCTATTCACACGTAGCTAGCCCACTATGGGCATTGAAATATCACTTTGCCATTCACAAGAACAGGCTTATGAAAGGCTTCTTGAGAGCCAGCTGTAACTCTGTGAGATGATTCTGCAGAACACAAGAGATTCTTAAAAGCCTCTTCTCTTTGTTGCTCCGAATATCCCTTAGCCTATAGTCTTCAAGGATCCGAAATATCAGTTCGTTCACAGAAGTAGGCTAACAAACAGATCCACGGAATACAGGCGTAAATCTTTAACGGTGGAAATTACCCCATCTTTAAAGCAGTTTCTCAGAAGATTCCTTCAGTTTTTCTCTGAGTATATTTCTTTTCCCACCACTTAGCCCTCTATGAGCCAAATATCAATTTACAAATTCCACAAAAGATCAGCCTTGTGACAGCGGCTTGAGGGAAAGCTGTATCTGTGAGACGAATTCAAAAGATACTAAGCGGTTTCTCGAAGCTTCTTTCAGTTTCATTTGAGGATATTTCCTTTTCGTAGCCTCTATGGCCATGCAGGCTATCACTTTGCAAATTCCCACAAGAACAGGCTTACGAAGGCTCTTGAGGAGGAAAGCTGTAACTCTGTGAGGTGGTTTCACAGAACACAAACACGTTTCTAAGAAACCCTTCTTTCTCTCTTTGTTATCAAGGATATTTCCCTTGGCCCTATGATCTTCAAAGGATCGAAATATCAGTTCTCAGTTCCAGAAAATAGAGCATAAAACAGAGCCACAGAAATACAGATGCAACTCTGTGGTGATCCACACATCTACAAAGCAGTTTCTCGAAGCTTCTTTCAGTTTTTCTCTGAGGATATTTTCTTTTCACCATAGCCCTCTCTGGGCTTCCAAATATCACTTGCCAAATTTCACAGAAAGGCTTGAGTGGGCAATTCTTTGAGAGCTGTAACTCTGTGAGATAGATTCTGAACACCTAAGCAGTTTCTCATAAAGCTTCTTCAGATTTCATCTGAGGATGTTCCTTTTTCACGTGGCCCTCATGGGCATCCGAAATATCCTTTGCAATTCCACAAGAACAGGCTTAGCGAAGAAGAGCTAGCGAGGAAAAGCTGTAACTCTGTGAGATGATTTCACAGAACACTAAGAAGTTTGTCAGAAAGCTACTTTCTCTTTGTTATCGGAGGATATTTCCTTTGGCCCTATAGTCTTCAAAGGGATTCGAAATATCAGTTCTGACATTACACAGAAATAAGGCTAGCAAGCAGATCCACAAAATACAGATGTAAATCTGTGAGTGGATGTCACACGTCACAAAGCAGTTTCTCAGAAAGATTCTTTCCAGTTTTTCTCCGAGAATATTTTCTTTTTCACCAAAGCCCTCTATAGGCTTCCAAATATCACTTTGCAAATTCCACAAGAACAGGCTTAGCGAAAGGCTTCTTGAGCGGAAAGCTGTAACTCTGTGAGATGAATTCACAGAACACTAAGCAGTTTCTCAGAAAGCTTCTTTCCACATTTCATCTGAGGATATTTCCTTTTTCACCGTAGCCCTCTATGGGCTTCCAAATATCACTTTGCTATTTCCACAAGAACTGTGTTAGCGAAAGGCTTCTTGAGGGGAAAGCTGTAACTCTGTGAGATGCATTCACAGAACAGTAAGCAGTTTCTGAGAAAGCTTCCTTCCAGATTTCATCTGTGGATATTTCCTTTTTCACCGGAGCCCTCTATGAGCATCGAAATATCACTTTGGAAATTCCACAAAAACAGGCTTAGCGAAGGGGTTCTTCAAGCTGTAAATCTGTGAGATGATTTCACAGAACACAAAGAAGTTTCCCAGAAAGCTTCTTTTTCTTTGTTATCAGAGGATATTTACTTTGGCCCTATAGTCTTCAAAGGGATCCGAAATATCAGCTGTCAGAATCCACAGGAAGAAGGCTAGCAAACCGATCCAAGATATACTGTTGTAACTCTGTGAGTGGAAATCACACATCACAAAGCAGATTCACAGAAAGCTTCGTTCCACTTTTTCTGTGAGGATATTTTCTTTTTTTTTTTTTTTTTTTTTTTTTTTTTTTTTTT
>NW_022160837.1:0-289 GCF_008728515.1 Papio anubis | reverse complement strand
ATTTCTGCCTTCATTTCGTTATGTACCCAGTAGTCATTCAGGAGCAGGTTGTTCAGTTTCCATGTAGTTGAGCGGTTTTGATTGAGTTTCTTAGTCCTGAGTTCTAGTTTGATTGCACTGTGGTCTGAGAGACAGTTTGTTATAATTTCTGTTCTTGTACATTTGCTGAGGAGTGCTTTACTTCCAATTATATGGTCAATTTTGGAGTAAGTACGATGTGGTGCTGAGAAGAATGTATATTCTGTTGATTTGGGGTGGAGAGTTCTATAGATGTCTATTAGGTCTGCTT
>NW_022160836.1:0-289 GCF_008728515.1 Papio anubis | reverse complement strand
CATCCACCCATTAACCCACCCACCTACCCATCCATCATCTATCCATCCACTCACCCATTCACCTATCCAACCACCCACCCAACCATCCACCCAACCACTCACTCACTCACTCCCTCATCCACCTATCCGTTCACTCACTCATTAACCCACCCACCTATCCACCCACCTACCCACTCACTCATCCACCCATCTCCCCACCCATCCACCCACCCACCCACTCACTCATCCACCCATCTCCCCACCCATCCACCCACCCACCCATTTACTCACCCACTCATGCACCCATCCA
>NW_022160835.1:0-290 GCF_008728515.1 Papio anubis | reverse complement strand
TGGGATTACAGGTGGGAGCCACTGCACCTGGCCTGCTATGAGTTTTGGTCTTTGTTTTCTGTTGCTGTAACAGAAGACTAGAGGCTGGGTAATTTTTAAAGAAAAGAGGTTAATTTGGCTCACAATTTTGGCAGCTGGGAAGTTCAAGATTGGGCAACTTCATCTAGTCCACTCATGGCTGAAAGCAGAAGCAGAAGGGGAGCCAGCATGTGCAGAGATCACATGACAAGAGTGGAGAGAGAGAGAGAGAGAGAGAGAGAGAGAGAGAGAGAGAGAGAGAGAGAGAGATG
>NW_022160834.1:0-290 GCF_008728515.1 Papio anubis | reverse complement strand
GTGTGTGATGTTCCCCTTCCTGAATCCAAGTGATCTCGTTGTTCAGTTCCCACCTATGAGTGAGAACATGCGGTGTTTGGTTTTCTGTTCTTGTGATAGTTTGCTAAGAATGATGGTTTCCAGCTGCATCCATGTCCCTACAAAGGACACAAACTCATCCTTTTTTATGGCTGCATAGTATTCCATGGTGAATGTGTGCCACATTTTCTTAATCCAGTCTGTCACTGATGGACATTTGGGTTGATTCATAATTTATTAAGTCAATGTTTCTTTGGGAAAAGTGCCCTCTG
>NW_022160833.1:0-290 GCF_008728515.1 Papio anubis | reverse complement strand
AGGGAGGGAGGGAGAGAGGGAGGAGAGAAGGAAGGAAAGAAGGAAGGAAAGAAAGGAGGGAAGGAAGGAGGTAAGGAAAGAAGGAAGGAGGGAGGGAGGGAGGGAGGGAGGAAGGAAGGAAGGAAGGAAGAAGAAAGGAAAGAAGGAAGGAAGGAGGGAGAGAGGGAGGGAGGGGATAGAGGAAGGAAGGGAGGAAGGAAGGAAGGAAAGAAACAAGGAAGAAAAGAAAGAAGGAGGGAAGGAAGGAAGAAAAGAAGGAGGGAGGGAGGAAGGAAGGAATGAATACAGGA
>NW_022160832.1:0-291 GCF_008728515.1 Papio anubis | reverse complement strand
GGTACATTTATCTTCTTTTACCTTCAGGCATCAGAATTTTGGACTCCTGGAATTAGACCAGTTGCCTTCCAATTTCTCAGGCCCTTGGCCTTGGACAGAATTACACTGCCAGTTTCCCTGGTTCTCCTGCTTGCAGACTGCTTATCATGAGACTTCTCAGCCTCTATAATTGCATGAGACAATTCCCCTAATAGATCACTTCTGTCTATCTATTCTTTCTATCTATCTATCTATCTATCTATCTATCTATCTATCTATCTATCTATCTATCTATCTATCTATCTATCTATC
>NW_022160831.1:0-291 GCF_008728515.1 Papio anubis | reverse complement strand
GCTTCAATTCTTTTAGAGACATAATGCAGAATTTTCTGATTGCTAGACCATATGGTAATTCTATTTTTAATTTTTTGAGGAACTGCCGTACTGATCTTACATTCCCACCAGCAATGCATAAGGGTCTTAATTTGTCCATATCCCTGCCAATGCTTTTTTTTTTTTAAAATAAAATAGCCATCCTAATGGGTGTAAGGTGATATTTCATTGTAGCCTTAATTTGTGCTTCCCTAATGATTAGAAATGTTGAGCAAATTTTTTTTTTTTTTTTTTTTTTTTTTTTTTTTTTTT
>NW_022160830.1:0-292 GCF_008728515.1 Papio anubis | reverse complement strand
TGAACTCATCTCTGCAGCAAGCAGACCTAATAGACATCTATAGCACTGTCACCTCAAATCAAGAGAATATACATTCTTCTCAGCACCACAGCGCACTTATTCCAAAATTGAGAACATAATTGGAAGTAAAGCACTCCTCAGCAAATGTACAAGAACAGAAATTATAACAAACTGTCTCTCAGACAACAGTGCAATCAAACTAGAACTCAGGACTAAGAAACTCAATCAAAACCGCTCAACTACATGGAAACTGAACAACCTGCTCCTGAATGACTACTGGGTACTTCATTTC
>NW_022160829.1:0-292 GCF_008728515.1 Papio anubis | reverse complement strand
CAGACATATGAAAAAATGCTCATCATCACTGGCCATCAGAGAAATGGAAATCAAAACCACAATGAGATACCATTTCACACCAGTCAGAATGGCAATCATTAAAAAGTCAGGAAACAACAGGTGCTGGAGAGGATGTGGAGAAATAGGAACACTTTTACATTGTTGATGGGATTGTAAACTAGTTCAACCATTATGGAAAACAGTATGGCGATTCCTCAAGGATCTAGAACTAGAAGTATCATATGACCCAGCCATCCCATTACTGGGTATATACCCAAAGGATTATAAATCA
>NW_022160828.1:0-23813 GCF_008728515.1 Papio anubis | reverse complement strand
CTGTCCTCACCCAGAGGACTGCAGGCCTGGTCGGTGGTTTGCCTGCCTATTCGTGCAAGCGTCACCTTGCTGGGAGGGAATCTGAATCTAGCTCTGGGACCACCCGGAGCTCAAGGCTAGGGATGCCCTGGTGACACAAAGGAAGGAAAATGTTCAGATCAGAGTTCCGACTCTGAGTGCCCAACCACTCTTTCAATCCTGGGAAGGGAGACTGTGTCCCAGCTTAATATCACCTCTCATGAGGAATCATGGGGCCAAAACCAACCATTTCCAGAATCCTCCGGCTCTGGTCTTCACTGGGGTCGCCCAGTGGCCTGTGACACCAGTTTGTTTTCTGCCCACAGCTGATAGATCGAGTATATAAGGGCATTCCCATGAACATCCGGGCCCAAGTGTGGTCAGTCCTGCTGAACATACAGGAAGTCAAGTCGAAAAACCCCAGAACATACAAGGTACGTTCAGCCAGAGCACAACAAACAGGACAGGCCGTGTCAGGGGCCCAGGTCTCAAGCTGGAGGGAGCGAGCATGAAGCCCAGGCTGGGGGGTGGGTGGGATGGTCAGATGCACATCCTGGGCACGGATGGTGACATAGTCACCACAGACAAACTCGGCTCTGGTGACCCTCCCCAGCTTCAGTAGCAAGCCAGAAAGCTGCTTTGTGTGGAAGGAAACCTTCCTGCTTTCCTTCCTTCCCGGAGTGCTGACTGTGGGCTGACTGCCATTTGGGGACGGGAGTCTTCCATCCATTCTGAGGCTGCTTCCTCCTCTTGGCCCTGCCCTACAGGTCATGAAGGAGAAGGGCAAGAGGTCATCTGAACACATCCACCAGATCGATGTGGACTTGAGCAGGACATTAAGGACACACATCTTCTTCAGGGATCGATACGGAACCAAGTAAGCCTGCAGGCTAGGATTATCATGAGAGGCCAGTGAGCAGAAAGGATGAGGGGCTTCCGGGAGAAAGTCAGGGATACTTGGGAGAGGGATGACAGAGCACGGGCCTCTCCCAAGCCCAGGGGAGGCAGCAGCATGGAGCTGGAGCCTGGTTCCAAATACAGGAGCTGAGGCAGGAACATGAGGCCGTTGGGAGGACGTCCCTGTGAGGAGACAGAAGGCAACAAACAAAAATGGCGTGGTGAAAGGTGCTCTCCTGACCCACAGGAACCCGCTGTTAAGATGGGAGGAATTGTGACGGATGGAAGCCCATAGACCTCTCGACCAGCACTGACGCTTTCCATCTTGCACGAGAACCAGGGTCCTGAAACTGTCATCCCACCAGTCTGCTGGGAACGACGCACAACCGCACGCCGACAGGTTGGCATTGACTCTGCAACTCATGCACTTCGACCGTATCCCCAAAGCCATCTGCGAAATATTGAACCCCTGATTTGAAAACTGAGCATCACGAAACCTGCGCATGCACAGCGATTCGCCGTCCCACTCACACGGGCAACCAGGGACGGTCTTCACCATGGGAACGCTGGGAGAACAAAGGCGTTATCCCTTTAAGCGGAGAACCGAGTGGAAAAGGGAGATGAGCCAGTGGTACCCCCACGAGCGATAGATTGGATAGATGCATTTTGCTGGGGAAAGCCATTGTAAAAGCTACCACATGGGAATTCCCATTCCTGGGCGTTCTGGAAAGGCCAAACCACATGGGATTGAAGCAGTCACGGGTGGCCCCAGGGGCTGAGGGATCAGGGGAGGGAGGCCAGGAGTGCATATGGGGCACCCTGGAGACTTGGAAGATGAAGGGAGTCGCTTCAGGAGGGCTGGAGGCGGTCGCAGGAGACTCTGCCCATTGGTTTAGAGACAAATGGAGGAACTGTACACCCAAAAGGCTGAGCTGGCGTGTATACAAGCTGAAAATAAATAAAGAAAATCATTCAGAGTGAAAAAGGAGCAGGCAAGTCACTGTACAGCTGGTATCTGCATGTCTGAATGTGGATTTTACTGAAACATTTCCACCTCTATCAAAAGGCCTGAAAGGCTCACTGCTTATCTGGGTGAATCATCTGAACCCTAAAATTTAGGTTTGTTTGGTAGGCTTTGTAGACAAAGTGAAGCGCACGGCATCTGCACGACAAACAAAACCTCCTTTCTCTGTTTCTAGGCAGGGAACTGTTCTACATCCTCTGGCATATTCAGAGTATAACCCGGTGGTATTCCCGGCAGTGATGTTGTCCGGCAGTATTTCCCTGTTCACAGGGGTGGGTGTCTGGTGGGGGTCGCTGCTTCTTTAAAATTGTGTTTGTGACCCACCAGGATATGGGTGAGACTCCAGCTCCACGCGCAAACTGCCTCTAAGTAAGGAGGTGGCCTCAAGGGGTCAAGCTTCGAGACACAAAGGAATTAGGGGCTGGACTCCTGGTGTCACCAGGTCACGGCTTGCACCGCTTCGGGAGACTTGAGAGCTGATGCCTCCTCTGGGGGGCTGCCCCAAAGCCCAGGAGCTTGTGAGTGCATGCGGGATGGTGCCATCCGGGAGACAGTTTGGACAAAGGTTGGCATGGGGACCTGGGTGGGACTTGGCTCTTGTCATGAAATGAATTGCATCCTGAGGAAGCCTCTTCTTCAGAGAGGCTCCCAGTCCTCTGCCTCCTCAATGAGAAGGTCCTCCCAGGGCCTCAGATTCCAGATGTCCCTTCACTGGTGACTCTAGAAGCTTTGGGAGGTGACTGCAGGGGACCTGCTGAGCCATCCGACCTTGTTCCTCCACCATGTATGCCTGAGGAGGATGCATTCTGGGCACTGGTGCAGCTGCTGGCCAGGGAGGGCACTCCCTGCAGGGTAGGTGAACAGGCTGAGGACCCTCATGCAGTCAGACCCAGGGACGGCCTCCCTGGCCAGATGATCTCCAGCTTTCAGCCAAGGCACCTTCATGGCAGCTCATCTAAGTCTTTGGGATGTCTCTGCTTGGGAGGGGTCCCACAGGAGTCCGCGGCCAAGCCCAAGTCCAGACGCATCCCATGTGGAGGGCATCATCCTCGTGGCCACCCCTCTGTGTCCTGCTGCCGCCCTCGGGGATCGGTGTGTGGCTGGCTCCTCCCAATCCCTGAGAGTCCTGCTGCCCTTGGTGCCCATGAATGGGCCGACCAAGCCCAGGTGGCAGCATCTCCCCAGCCGTGGCTGATGGCCCGACCCCACTTCAGGAGACGACCAGGCCCAGCACCACCCACCATGCAACATGGTGGCTCAAGTCATGTTTGCCTTGCCTGGTCCAGGAGGCCTCCAGGGGAACCTCCAGCCAGGGGATGTTCTGGCCCGTCCCAGGGCAAGGCTGCATGGTGGGTGCCAAGATGGGAGGTGGCAAAGAAGGCCTTGAGGTTTTGGGGCCTCTCCAACTTCACCAGCTCTTCCTGCTGATGGGAAGGCTCTGATTTCTTGATGGGCTGGGGCTTCTCCAGGATTCCCACAGCCCAAATGGCGGGACAGGTGTGCTCAGACCATCAGGAGCATGTGGTCCCCACGTCACAGCCCAAGACCAGGTGGCATCTGGTGGGAGTTTATGGCGTCCTGGTGAGCAAGCTTGGGCTCTTCCCCCAGAGACTCTGCCTCCCATGGCGCTGGAGGGACTGGAGCCCTGGTGCCAGAGTTGGTGACTGGCTGAGTCACAGCCTGACTCCTGACAACCTGGGGTTATCCAGGCTCTCCATGGGCTGGGGTTGAGATTCCTTCCTGCCCTGGAGGAGACAGAGGCACAGGGATGGGGACCCAGCTCGCAGAGCAGGGCAAGGGCAGTGTGTCACGGGGTGTGGGGAAGGGGCGGTGTTGGGGGAGCCCTGGACACCTTTGGTGACCTGCACACTAGGAGGGTCTTCCTGCAGGGCCTGGAGAGAAGGAGGTTTTTAGAGAGGGGCAGCCCAGGGGCCTGAGCACCTCTGTTTACTCCCATCAGGACAAGGAAGGTCTTTGAGTGCAGGATTCCTCCTTGGAGGCTGGTTTCTCCAGATGCTGAATGGCGGGGTAGAAGGCACAGGGACACCCACGGCTCAGGGACCCTCCTTGCCTGGTGCTGAGTTCCACCCCAGCCGGGGTCTAGCTCACACAGCCCACAGGGGCTCCGCCCACAGGGGGTCCTACGGGACGCCCCGTACTGACCTCCTGCTAGAGGTCAGCCAGGCAGCCAGAGCTGGGACTCAGGACCAGCCTTATAGGCGTTGGGCCGAGGCTGACTTGGGTGGGATCAGGGGAAGCCTCAAGCCCTGGGCGAAGCCCCTCTCTCCAGGAGCCACACTCCCCAGTCCAGCCGTGCCCCATGAGGCTGCAAGACCTTGTCACGACCCCAGCCCTGGAGGCTCAGGAGAGCCCTCGTAAGGGGAGGTCACTGACTCTGGGGACTGAGCCCCAGTGGGCTCAGTTAGGAGCTTCAGCCCCAGCCTGGAGGGCTAGTCTCCCCATCTGCTATACCTAGATCTCTCTTGGGCTCATGCGCCTGTGGGATGTGTATTTGCTGGAAGGAGCAGGTGTTGATGCCGATAGTGGCTTGTGCCTTTAAAGTTCAGAGGTATTAAGTCATGTGCCCGGTGGGGCCTGAACCCCTGGGGGTCCGAGGGCAGCTGACTTACCGAGGGGGCGGCTACTCACACTGTCCTCACTTGATCTCTGTTCTGGCCCAGAGGGAGGTCTGGCCAGGTGGGGCTGGGCAGGCACAGGTGACGCGGAAGCCCGTCCCCATGACCCCGGTGATGTTGCGAGGCACCCTACCCACTTCCCCGGCCACAGTCTCCTGGCACATCCAAACCCTGGGGGGTGTACAAAGATTCCGCCTTCGCTAGTGGGAGACTGAAGTGGCAGGGGTTATCGGCCATGCCCCTCCCGGGAACTCTCCTGACCTGATGTCCACCCTGTCCCTAGAGCCTCATGAGACGTGGAATGCCTGTGAGCGGTTTAGGAACCAGTTCTTGACACCTGGGAGTTGGATGATGACTCTGTGCTCCCAGGCATCTTAGGGCCTCTGAGAAGAAGGCTTAACAAAGGGAAGCAGGGACCTGCCACACCCCAGGTGGCTCCAGTGCCATGTCCCCACCCGGCCATGCCTCTGGGGCAGTCAGAGTGGGGAGTGCCCGAGACCATGACCCTACTACCTGGACCTTCCCTCGCTGCACTGCCTCCTCTTCCTCCTGGACTCTAAGAAAGTACAGGAGGCCCACTGGTCTCGGTAGAGGCGGCTCAGTGCGTGTGTGTACTGTAGATGTGTTGTGCCCACTTGGGAGGCGTGTGGGGCCTGAAACCCCTCCAGCAAGCCCCCTCCCACATTCCACAGTGTCTCTGTCTCCCCCATCACACAAAGGCCATCAAGAGGGCACTAAAGAAGCCAGACCCATTTGTGGGAGCCACTCCTCCCTGCAAGCACGCCCACAGCCTCGAGAGCAGCAGGGCCCCTCATACTGCAGCTCACTCAAGGTTTCAGGACAGCAAGCCTTGAGCCAGGGAGACGAGGAATCGGGTCCCTGACCCCAGAACATTCAGGGAGGGGCACAGGCAGCACCCAGGCAGGCCGGGTTAAGCCAGGGTGGGAGCGGTCAGTCCTGGCATGGGGCTGGGCAGCCCAGGCAGGGGCAGCCATCAGGTCCAATCACCCCACTGTGGGGATGGGATTCCCATGTGAGGTGACAAGGGGGCTGGGTGACATCCAAGTCCCTCCACCTGAGTTCTCACTGGGGGGCTGTATCCCTGGCCCAGCAGCCCTGGGGCTGAGGGTGTGTGGTAGGGAAACCCCAGCCAGTCGAACCCTAGGGGGCAGTCCTAGGAGAGCTACCTGTCGCGCCCCTGGCAGCTGCTTGCGGGTGGCACACCCTGGGATCAACACACTACAGGCCTTGTCCCTCAGTGTCAGACCACGGGGCCACACAGAGATCCTGAGGACTCCAGAGACCCAGGCAGGTGGGGTCTGGCTGGGAAAGGCCTACATGGAGGCTCAGTGGAGGCAGCTGACATGCTGTTTTCCTTTCAGCTGAAGCCAGGCAGGGGTTCACCGGCACCTAGGCCTGTGCTTGCCTGACTTCCAAATTGTAGGTGACCCTCTGCAAGGGGGACAGGCAGGCCCTTCCAGGCCCACCAGCCCGGTTCCAGCCCCATTTGGTGGGGTTGCATGAGGCTTGTTCTTCCACATCTTGTCCTGGTGGGGCTGTCGGGAAGACACTACCCTGTGGGCACTCAGGTGTGCTGGCCCGGCCCGGCTCAGGGAAGCCCTCAGGGGTTCCTGGAGATTCCTGGAGTGGAACTCGATGCCCGGCTTGACGGACCTGGATGTAAGGGGGGCCTTGGTTCCCCCATTATGATTTCGAACAGAGCTGCTGGGTCCGTGTCCCTTTGCAGTGCAAATGCAGACAGCCCGGGACTGTGGACAGGGCCAGCTTCGAGAAGTCGGGGACCCCTGACTTCAAACCCTGCCCAGATATCAGGACTGAGGGAGGCCAGGAATATCCACGACAGCAGGGCACCCGTCTACGGACAAGAGACTTGCACTTAATTTCTACAATGGCACCATTATCCCAGGAGGACCAGCTGGCCACCTGCTGGCAGGCGAACACCTGGCCGGAGGGTGAGATTAGCTTTCACTACACTGAGCCACAGTGTGGACGCAGACTTTGGCCAAGCCCCTGCCACTGCACCCAGCACTGATTCCAGCCGGGACGGCTCCTTAACAGCTAAGGGACGAGGAGCAGCAGCGGCTCCCACCTCAGGAACCTTGCCTCTGTCACCTCTACTTGGAAAATTCTCATTTCCCTCCAGGGTTCTGGCCTCTGGGCAAGGCCATGGCTGGATAACTTCCGAGACTACAACCCAAGCAAACTTCACGTCCTCGTTTTATTTTTTTGTTAAACTTATGAACATTTATTATTAAGAAAGTGTGCAGCTCGAAAGACCTTCACAGATGAACACACCAGGCCCAGATCCTAGAAGCCAGCCATGCCTAGCCCCTCCAGCACCCCCAGCCATGTGACCAGTTTTCCTGAATTCTGATGAGACCGATGTGCCTGCCTTTTGGCGTTTTCAACTCATAGATGATTAACCTCCTTCATGTTTTAAAATAGATGTTTTCTGTTGAAATTATTTAGATATAAAAGATTGAAAAAAGCACTACAGTGGCCTCCCTACACCTTCAAATAGCTGCCCCTAATAATGACGTTTTGCAGTACCATGGCACATAACAAATTTAGCCTGGGTGTGGTGGCTCACACCCTGTAATACCAGCAATTTGAGGGAGGTCGAGGCAGGGCGTTCAGGTTGCCAAGGTCTAGAAGTCTGGGACAGCCGGCCCAGGGAAACACAGGAGTGGACCCTGTCTCTAGAAGTCAAAATTAGCCTGGCATGGTGGCGTGTGCCTATGGTCCCCACTTGGGAGGCTGAGGCAGGATTGCTGGAGCCATGAGTTCCAAGCAGTGAGCCATGGCACCGCACACTCAGCCTGGGTGACAGTGAGACTTCCCTCTTAAAAAATTGTATTTAACATTAGATTTTCAATCCTATTAACTAAATAATAATGTGAACTATTATCTAAGGTTATTAGAACAGAATTATCCTATTTTGCCTAACTTCTCATACCTGTCCCAAAGATCCGCCGGACTCACCCTCTGCACTTCAGCTCATGTCACCTCAGCTTCCTCCAGATGGTTCAGCAAACACACACCTCGGCTGAATGGTAAGAGCTGATTGCTGTCCTAAAGGGAGACCTGTGGGCAGGGGAGTTTTCAAACTTGGCAGAAAATAGGTTTCATTGTTCTGGAGAGCACCCTTTGGCTTTACTTTGACAGTGAATCAGGCCCCAGTATCCATCAACTGCTCTAGTGAATTTTGTGGAAGCTCAGTGACTGCTCTGCAGGTGCATGAAAAGGGGAGAGGATGGTAAGCTGCAGATAAAGAAGACAGGACACAGGGTGTCTGTCGAAGCTCTATCCTCTGCCTTCAGCACTGACGGATCAAATCCAACTCTTAGGGAATGGTGGCCACATGCTGGAGGCCAGCTCAGGCTCTGAGGATCTGAGAGTGAGGTGATGCAGAGCCAGACCTTGCCCTCGAGGGGAGCTCTCCCATGCACCTCCCTCTACCTCCCAGCACCCATAAAGCGTCCAATGTCATTGTTAATGCACAGAGGAGGAACCTGACTGTTGGAGCAGGTTCATGGGTTTCCAGGAGTTGCATGAAGCTTCCCAGGAGACGGATGACCTGAGACAGGGCACAGGCCAAGTGTAATGCCAGGTGGAATGGGCATGATCTGTGCCATGTAGAAGCCTAGGCAAGGTGGGAGTGACTGATGACCAGCTCAGCCAGAGTGGCTGACAACACTCTGGGTCACTCACCTGCTGGCTCCCAGGAGTCTGGAACTGCCAGGAGGTGGTGGCAGATACAGCATCCTCAGCGGGGTGAGCTGGATAGAATAACAAGGTGAACTTGTTCCCAGCCACTGCCTCCAGGCCCGCTGGCGGTACTCATTCCAATTTTGTGGAAATGTTTTCACATACACACATACAATGCAAGTAGCAGTGGACGTGGTGAAGAGAGGCATTTGGACATGGGATGACAGTATTTTGGAGCGAACCTCAGGACTGCCAGATGCTGGTTAACTGCAGGGCTTGACGGGGAAGGAGAATCGAGGGATGATATGTTCAAATCCAGTCCATTCCTTTGCCTCTGTGCCACGCCTGTATGCTGGGCATGGGAGAGACAGATGAGACCCATATTTGGCTTTCACATAGAATGGGTCACATTGAATGAAAGTCAGTCTCAAAATAACTTCTAAAAATGCCAATCGTTCACGCATCATTGACGAGGGTTGATTGGTAGAGTTAAGGGCTTTATGTTGTGAAGAATCTTATCTGTTTGTGGTAAAATATAATGGGGTGTAAGATTTATACACATATTCTGGATAACTCAAGTTCACTCCTTGATCTCCACTCCTACCAGCCAGGATGACCTTGGGTAAGCAGTTAGCTTTTTCTTAGCGATTTTATATAGTGAGAGAATACGACTACATCCTAGAGACATGAGAACAAAAGAGAAAGAGGCAGTGCAAAATGTTTGGCCTGTGTCCCCTTTTAAGATAGATTCTCACTCTGTCACTCCAGGCATGATCACCATCATTCACTGCAGCTTCAACCTCCCAGGTCCAAAGTGCTTGTCCTCCTGAAACCAATCACCTTTGCAAAATTATATAACTGATGAAATTCACATGACAGTGAGAGAAATCTGACACATGGCTGACTCCATCTGTCTTAGTTGGTAGGTTGTCTGTGTTCATTCCTGGGCATGGGCTGAGCTTAGCTTTTGAGAAATTTGGTTTGCAATTTAAATAATAGACCCCTCCCTAAACTAAACTGTTCTTGCTAAAAAAATAGCAATTTAATGTGGTATAACTTATTAACTAAATACAATAATGTGGAATCTATTATTCATATATATATTGACTATCCCATTTTTACCTAACTTGTCATACCTGTCCTAAGATCCTATTTCTTTGACTTTACCTTTCTGTTTTCTAGTTTGCCTCTCCATGCCAGTCCGTTCACCCACAATTTGACGTTCTCGCACACCCATGCATTAACCCCGCGCTGCACGTTCCTCCCATACAACCCCATGCCCCTACTGCCCAGGCTCCTTGTATTCATTTGGCCAGCTGTTTCTAGGTGAATTTTGTGTTTCAGTGGGACACCTGCCCTGCAGGCATGAAAGGGAGCATGAGAAATGCCACTGAGGAGAGCCGAGTTGAAAGGAGTGGGGGATGCTGGATTAATGAATTTTGGCTGAGAGGAGGAGCCGAGCGGAGGGATTTGAGGGAGGCGGAGTGAGCCTTTGGGAACTTCTAGCATGCCACTCCTCTACTCTCTCCTAGCCCTGCAAGCTGGCGTCAATGTCATTGTTAATGCACAGAGGAGGAACCTGACTGCTAGGCTGATGGGTTTCCAGGGTTGCACGGCTTTGGAGATAGGTGTGACTCCTGAGGACAGGGTGCACAGAGCAGTGTAATGCCAGGTCGGAATGAGCCGTGATCTGCCATGTAGAGGCCCAGGCCAAGGTGGGGGAGTGACTGATGACCAGGTCAGCCAGGTCACTGAAAAACACTCTTTGGGTCTCACCTGCCGGCTCCCAGGAGTCCGGAACCGCTACAGGAGAGTGGGTGGGCAGGTCCCCATCCCCTCATTGGGTGTGCCTGGCAACAGCAAGGCGACATGGCACATTTCCCGGCATTCCCTCCTCCTCCAGGCGCTGTGACCTGCTCTATTCTACCTGTGGAACATCACACAACCGCAAGCAAGGACGTAAGTGAGCATCGGGACATGGACAGATTAGGCATCTGGAGCAAGCAGACCCAGACCCCACCGATGGCCACTGCAGGCTTGGAGCGTGGGAAGGGAGAATCGGGGAGGGGATGATGTGTGTTCAAATCGGTGTATCTTTACTCACAGCTAATGCCTCTTGTGCTAAGCATTGAGACAGATGAGCACAGGTGTCCCGGGCCGGGGAAGGTGGGAGGAAGCCCAGAGTGTCTACTTCTCTCGAGCTGAGGCTTGTGTTCACCTCTCAGCGCCATCCAGGTTCTCTCATGGACAAGCATGTTGAGCTGTCGGAGGGAGTGGAGCAGCTGGGTTGTTGGTGGCACCATCACGTTCCCAGGAATGGAGACTGGCTCGGCACGGAGGTGGCGGCCTGAGGTCTGGACACAGTCCAGATACCTTAGGGCCCAGGAGGCAACCCGTGAAAGAGCCGATGGATATTTGATGGATAGGGCAGCGAGTTATTTAGCGATGAAGAGTAGCGGAAAGAGCCTGGCCGCCACCCGCCATACTTCCATGCACTGCGAACACCGTCTGCAATTTGTCTCCCATCACCTCCTGCCCATACAAAACTGCCCGTTCTTTTTCCTTGGTCGCCCAACCTTTAGCCAGACACCATCCCTACCCGCCCTCGCCGTATGCGCGGCCCGAAACCCAGACGCCGTTTCTGAGTTTCTCCTCTTCCCCCACTTTCAGCCCTGCCCAGCCAGGCTAATCAGCCAGACAGTTCTTGGTGACGGGGCCGTCCCACCCGGCATGGTATGCCTGGGCAGCTTCCTCTGGCCTCCCACCACGGGTGCTTCTGCCCTGTGTCTTAAAAGTGCCCTCCCAGTCCCCAGGACACAAACGTGCCCTACCAATAAATGAATAAAATGAGACTTGAAAAAGCGGCGGAGTTAATTTTGAGAACATGCTCATGAGGCAGAGGTAGAATCTTAGAAAGGGAACATGGTGGTGTCCATATGGCAATAATGTTATAGGTTCTGCTTTCTTGAGTTCCTCTCAGCTCTAAATAAATTATCGCTCGGAAGAAAGGGGATGGGGGCATACAGGGCAAGTCCAAACAACTCCCACCAGGGTTTTAGGTCACTCAGGTAGTCCCCCAGCCAGCCTCCTGCCAGTTTTACTTGAGCGTGGCCCGCCACCTTGGCCTGGCTCACCCCATTTTCAGGATAGAATAGAAGGAGTAGAGATGGAGTTTTGTTTGAGATTTTTTGTTTTCTTTCTTTCCTGAGTGAAACATGGTCCACCCTCCTAAAGTCTCTGAGGGCTTTATAGAGTTTCTTTTAATTTCTCCTAGTTCCTGCAGGCAAAATTCTTAAATTGTCTCCTGGTAACCTTTCTGTCTTCAACCCTCTCACACCTGGATCACAGAACCTCTTGGGGAAAGCCCTTAACAAGCTATGTCCCAGCCCCCAGCAGCACCTCAGCCAGTGCCCAGTCCAACTTGCCTCCCAAGTGACCTCCCATCCTCCCAGCTCCAATATGCACCACCAGTCTGTAAACTGTGGGACAATGAAAGTCTGATCCTGACATTTGACTCTCAAAGAAAAGCAGCAAGCCTGCTCATCAACAAGAGGAGACGCCCTTCCATGTCCAAAGGGTCACAAGGGCCACTCCTGTTTCTTTCCTAGGCCCTCCAGCACACCTCGCCTGCTTGGGCAACAGGACTCAGCTGTGCTTTCTCGGCAAGCTGCTTCACACAGGATTATGCAGGCCCGTCCTGTAACTTCAAGACCTGAAACAGCCTCCCGTGGCCCAGCTCCCAATGTTTCCAGTGATATATAGCTTTCAAGTTTCAAGAGCTCTTTGATAGGTTGTGCCATTCCTTCTGCCATTTCTGTGGTGCCCGTAGTAGGTACCAGCCCGGCGGTGATGTTTATTCCTCATCCCCTGAGGAAGGGGAAGAGGATAGCTGAGGATAATCTATGGGGTTGGACTTTTAGCCTCTGAAAAACCTCTAAGTATTGCCGCCAGTACAACCTGGGATAAAAGTCACCCGCCACGCCAGGAGGCCCTCCTGCCCAGGAGTCGAGGAAGCTGGCATCTGTTCTCCAGCTGAGGCCCCTTTATCTATTTTCTCGGTGAGGAAACCAGCACTTATTTCTGGTAGGCCCGCTAGAACTATAGGGATATGGTTTTACTTTATATTATCATACCGCCACTTTGCAAGTATGTTAGAGTTTGCCTTTACCACTACGTGAGTTCTTTACCAAGCGGCAGTTTTCTGCGCTCAGGTACATCCCATCTCGTCCCAGTCCTCAACCCAACCACCTTGACCGTCAAAGCAAACTCACCTTGTCTCCTGGTCTGTTCCCGAGCCACTAACTGATATCTCTACCATAGCCTTGCTTCTGCGCTATCGCGTTAAGTGTAATCCTTCCTGATGATCACAGCTGTGGGCTGAAACTTATCAGCCAAAGTTAAATTTTAAAAAAATTTGATTATGCCCCACAAAATACAGAAATAGGAACAAAAAAGGCCAAACTCGCCCATGCTACAGATTTGTGGATAGCAGAGTTTAAAAGACTTGGCTAATTTTATATAGTCTTTCTGCTAAGTTGATTAAATAGTCTCTAAAATAGCAGTTCGGTTCTCCCTAGGACCTTTGAGCTCCCAAACCCCACCCCATCCCACCCCAGGGCCGGCCTCCAGACCGGTACGCTTCGGATCCAGCCACAAGCACCTCACTGGCATCCTAAACCAGCACCATTCACCTGGGTCCAACTCAAAACCAACGTCCTGCCCCAACCATGCTGGGCCCAAAATCACAACATGCCACTTCATAAAATGTACCTATGATGTGTCCCCCAGTGCCCTTCTGCCTCCCACCAGCCCAGGAAGGAATGAAATTACATCTGAAATACAGCATGAGCTGCCACTCCTGAATGCACATGACCATGGTCCCACAACTATAACACCACCATTCTTTCCAGAAAAATCATAGTTGTTCCATGGCGGCAACGGTAAGCCCTACTCCCAAAGTACAACAGACCTTGAGCGGCGGAAGAAAGCCGGGCCGACAAAACCCATTCTTGTGAAAGTGGCTACGCCGCGGTCTTTACGCCTGTAATCCCAGCAATTTGGGAGGCCGAGACATGGTAGATTGCCTGAGTTTGGGAGCGCCTGAGACCAGCCTCCGACTACAATTTCGCGTAGTGTAGTCCTTGTCTCGCTAAAAATACAAAAAAAGTAGCACATGTCTGTGGTCCCAGCTACTGGAAGTGCTAAGGCAGGAGAATCGCTGAACTCTGGCCGGAGGCGCGTCAGAAAAAATTTCCAGATCCGCGACCACTGCACCCAGCCAAAGGTCAAGAGAAGAACTCTTTCTGAAAAACAAAACAGCAAACAAAATGAAAACAAATAAAACAACAAAAACATAAAGTAATGTTAATAGAACGGCAAACAGAAGCTTTGCGTCAGTGTCTGGTGGTGGAGAGACGCAGGATCGTGATCCTCAACCATTACCCTGCAGAGACCTAGTGGGCCGATGGCGCACTACAGGAAAGTGGGGTATGTATGATCTAGAAGTGGTGTAAGATACTAGGTGAAGGGATAACAAAGTAAAGCTTTTGTTTTATCCTGGCGCTATGATCTACAGCAAATATGCGATCCACACACAGAATAATAGACAACTGGAAATTTGCTCGGCCTTCCCTAGAGCAGAGGTTAATCTGAAGTCAATACGGCAGATTAGCATCCAACATGGAGTTGCTTTGTAGTCCTCAAGCATTCCATTAGAGTTATTCATCGAGAATGTTCTTTTCCTGGAACATTCAGAACCTGGGCGCGGAGCAGCATGGCTGGTGTTTATGCCCGCTTTCAAACCCGCATCGTAGGAGGGAGCCGAGTGGAATTGGCAGGAGATGGAGGGCCACTGTCACGACCTTCCCACATCCTCACCCCTGCAAGTCCCGCACCTGCCAACACTCCAGACGCACCGCACTGGCACTCCATGCAAACCCAGACCCCGCAAAGATCAGAGAAGAAGAAACAGGACAGTCCCTGTTCCCAGGCCAAGACCTGAGCCCCCGGGTACAACCTTTGCTGCTGCTGCTGCTGTTGCTGACAACGGAGTCCCTGGGCCTTGGATTTTTCCAGGCTAGAAATGCAATGGCAGATCTAGCTCCCTTCTGAAAGCGCCAGCCCCCGTTCACGCTATTCTCCTGCCTCAGCCTCCCCGGTGCAGCTAAGACTACAGGTGTCCCACCCCACCACCTCAATTCCCTTTTACTCAGCAGAGACCCGGCTCCACCAAAAGCCAAATGCACACTTGGTCCCCATCCCGACCTCAGTGACCTACCGCCTCTCAAAGTGCCACACCACCATCTGCCTATTCCTGCACACACATTCTGCATCCAAACCCAGGCAACGTACAAGCTTCCACAACAGTGTCATGAAGGAGGGAGGTTGGGATTTGAAATCAGAAGGAGCTGGGGAACTAAGTTGTGTAAACTCAAAGGTAAAACCACTGTCTCTCCATGTGAAACAGATACAGTGGATTTTAGTAGGAGGGCAATTTGTGCCAGAGATTCAGAGGTGTTGTTCTCCCTCTGAGTTTGTTCTCTGTCATTCAATGTGGGCTACCTATTCTTTAGTTGTCTTTACATAGGGCGGAAGAAGTTGTTTCCCTTGGTTTAGAAAGTTTGTTTTAAAATACTTAATGCTAAATCATAGAACAAGAGAATCCAGAAAGGTCAGCTTCCTGTTGGGACTTAAGCTTCCAAATACCTGTGTCAGGAGCTGGTGACACATGCTGTGGCGGGAAGACGCAACTCACCATCCTCTGCCCATCTGTGTTGTCACCAGAGGAAAGTCTCCCTCAGCAACATGATGTTGCAAGCTAAATTAACATGTCCCCGGCCCAGGCTGCCAAGTTGAGTCAAGGTCTGAGTCCAGGCATCTGGTCCTGAACTCAGATTCATAGGCTGACTGAAGGCCACACCTCTGTGGTCTGCCAAGCTGAAGAGGTGAGGTGAAGGACCTACGCTTGGTCAGGGTCCTGTCTCCCTGCAGGCCCCTCCCAGCAACCCAGGCCTTGATTTCTATGCTCTACAGTTTCAGAGTTACAAGGAGCAGCTGAGCTGATATTTGAAAGTGAAAAGAGCTGAGCACTACTAGCCATTGCTGATAATGACCCTCTTATGTTGTAAAGGTTTCACTGGGAGCAGGTGGAGCCCTTTGGGTGGCGGACTATCCCCTGTAAAACAATCGTGATGCTCTTTGTCACCTTGTGAGGAAACTATTTAAGATAGTGATTTTATTGACCTCCTTAATACTCTTGAGGCAGAATTGGTCACACAATGAAGCTTCCCTGACCTCCATATGGGAATTAAGTGTGAGTTTACATAGAGCTATGGAAGTGGATAGTATTACTAGCTTGGCTTTGAGTTCCTTTTCTATAGTTATGAGTTTAAGGTAAATATCCGCTGAATAAAATAGGACAGGTTCGAGTTTTATCTTTGAATATTCTACCAGAATGATACAGCTCTGCATGAGCTGTCTGTGGTAGGTGCCCTGCCTCTTAGGGATTGAAGATATGTATTCCTTTTTATAGAATTCCATGGGTGATAGAAGTAGGTGGAGGGAAGCTTCTGTGTTGTGTGTATGGTGTGGCATATATGGTATTGTTTGCTCCACATAGTGAATTGAGGGCCTTTATGGTCGCTCTCGTCCCGCACCCCATCCCCACCCCAACCCATCCCGTCCCCGCAAGGGCCACATGCTGTCTCCCTCAACCCACCGAACCAAAGCAACAGCCTTGGGTGGATGGCACCTTAATCTTTAACCACCAGAAGCCTCTAGAGCGAGTTTGTTGTTTCAAAGTGCAGTTGTTCTAATGCTTTTAATGAACACCGTGATGATGAGGCGCTACACTTGATACAGTAGAATTCTCTCTGACCTCGCTAAAGCCCATTTATCTGTAAATTTCCAGAGATGAGTCCAAATTATTTTCCTCAGAATATGGATGGCCTGGACAGTCATGTGGACTAGCTTCAGACCACTCTCTTTGGAGCTCTGATTGCATTCCAGATGAATTATTATTTGCCATTAAATCTCTCTGGTTAGTCTCCCCTCAACTGCAACATGGCAAATAATAACGCCTCATCTGGCGGAGTTTATGAGGGTTTTTCTTTACTACAAACGCCCCGAAACCCTCCACCTGGCTCCATAATCTGCCCCACTAACCCACCAACACGCATATGTCCCAACCATATCCCATCCCCAACCAGTATTTCCTGGGTGGAGGTTGAGGAGCTTTGCAAGTATACGAAGGAATGTTAGATAAGAAGGATTTGCAGAAAAGGTCAGCTGTTTGCCCAAAAGGGACTTCTGCTAACTAGTAGCGTTTGTGGGAATCTCAGACACATGAAGTGCAGGGACAGAGGGGTTCCCTCCCTGTGGTGACTCCAGAATTAGGAACCAGAAGTGAAACATCAAGTACTTCTGTACTTTCTAAAGTGAAGTTTCAGTCCTCATCCCAGTGCTGGCCACAGCCGACCCCCTGGTCCCTTCCCGGAGAGTGGCCACCCAAAGCCATGGTGCCAGCCAGAAACAGTCCCAGTCCATACAGGCTCTGGCTCCCCCTGGCCTTAGCTTTACCCAGTGATAATGAGCACCCCAGCATATCCTCCCCACGCAGGGCCAAGCCGGGGTTCAGCCGTGTGCAGTGGTTTCACACTGTAATCTGGTAGTTTAAGACATATGGATTTGAGGTCAGGAGTTTGAGAATAGCTTGGCCAACTTGGCGTAAACTCCTGTTCCTATTTAAATTGTAAAATAAATTAGCCGGGTATAGTGGCATACGCTTGTGTCTCCAGTTACTGAGGCTGAGGCACAGGATTACAGCCAATGACACGCCCGGCTAATCCTTTGTATTGTCAGTAGAGATGGGGTTCTCATGCCGGGATGTGTTTGGTCTCTGAACTCCCTGATCTTCATGATCCACGCACTCGGCTTCCCAAAGTGTTGATTATGTTTGGCCATTGCATTCAGCCATCTCTTGAATTTTAAGTAATTATTATCTCACATTCTTTTAAAATATAACGGTAACAAAAAATAAGGAAAAATGTTTAAAGATTATTTTGTCTTTCTAATTCTCTTGGTTTCTTTTTTTGATTTTTTATTTAGGAATTAAATATTTGGGGAGTAGAGCTCCAAATGGCTTAAATTTGAAAATAAGTTCTATTGTGCGCACCACAAGCAGAAAGCATCTCCCAAGCCTCCCATGGCCATTTGAAGTTATTTTATTTCAGAATTTTTCTTCCCACCTGCCGGCCTCCCATGCGAGCCAAAGGATAGTGATGTAATGGCTCTGTTTCTTTGTAGCACTGGAATTCATTTTCTATCGGAAAGAAGCTGGTCACTTTTCAGAAAAGTAATTGGCAAAGTTATTTTACCTTTTGGTTAATTTGATTTCTTAACAGCACCTTCTCGATGGCAGAAACTTACAGTGCAAAGACAATACACAACCGTCCAGCCTGTGACGAAAATCCAACAATTAGGCTTATGTTGAAATCAGGGATGTTGATTTAGATGGCAGGATTATACATGTGGACCCGCCAAAGTCCCGCCAAACTTTGAGCCAATATGGTATGGAGAACTCCCATGACTCAGCATGAAAAGATATTGAGTAAGCTACCTTCTATATTATTTCCAGGCAGGATTATTTATTCAGATTTGGCTTTAGGATATGTCGACGGTTGACGCGAATCTGAGTGGCAGAACCATGCAGATTTCTACAGTCGCAATTCCCATTCTTTACTTCCGTTCCTTTTGGAACATCGCTGCTACAGCCATCCCCCAATCTACTTCTTCCGATTTCACCCTCACCATTCCCATTCACCATTCCCACCTCCCAGCCTAAATGGTATCTTCATGGTTTTGATCTCTTACTCACCCCACCCTAAGAATGCACATTATTTTATGATCCTCCTGACAAACCAAAACAAAACCTCAAAACCACAAATCATCAATGTCACCAGTTTCCATGTTTATTTCCCTCCTATTTATCCATTCTCATCTCTGCCCTCTCCCCCTTATCCCAATAATTCACACACGGCATGCACACAAACAACACACAGAAACCTCAAGGGAGTTTTGATTTTTAAGGTGAGGTCATTGGCCTTTCCTTTTAATGTGATCTGTTCTAGCATTTGATATACAGTTTTTGAAATTTTTTCATTAAATTGAACACGATTTATAATAAAGAGTCCTTGGGACCATCCTTACTGAAGCCGAAGACTTTCCAATCTGGCATTTCATCAATGATACCTGTCATCGTCACTGGCGATAGATTATGATAAGTTTCTATAAACTGTGATATACTGCATTATCAACTATACATTATGTGTTCCCCTGCAAACACTTTCCCAGAGATCCCTATCTTCCTGCGACAGCTCCAAATTGGCAAGACAGCTGTCGATTTCAGTCCCCCAGACATGCAGTCGTCTTATTCCACTCCATCTCAGCACTCTTTACACAACATCTTGGAGGAATACACTGAGAACTCCTAGGGATGCCTTTAATGGACACACTTTCGAGCACCTCCCACAATAAATGTGTGAATCACTAGAATGCAAACTCATTGTAATCAATTGGTTTCGAAAATGGGCAGAAAGATATATTGGTCCATTCTTCCAACCAGCCCCGATGGAACCCGAGCCAAATGCCGCGTTAAGGCAGAAACGAAACGACTAACGTGGCCCCAGGAGCTTATAATCCAGGTGCTGGAGGAAAGCAAGGCAGGTACTCAAGTTAGTACATCCAAGGCAGGAAATATGATTAGTGACATGTGATATAGTAATGATACCTGACGTGTAGGTGCTGTAGGTGGGTGTGTGTGGGTGTGTAGTAATCCCAGCCAGCATTTTTTCATGTATTTCTATTTGGCTCCATAATGATCTTTTCGGGTTAAGATAGAAGACTAGTCTTTATTTATAATGTAGATATTCGGACACACTTGGTCTGAGGTGAAGCCGCCATGAAATGATATATAGATTTAAATCCAAGTCACCGGGGTCTCCGGAGTCTGTGGGAAGCGGAGCATTATTCTGTCTTTTGACGCCTTTGTAAGTTAGATGTAGTTTTGCGTTTTGCTAGTATTTATTTTAATAGTATGATTGTTTTGTTTTATTTAGATGGTAGTATTTTGATATCCCGCCGCGTCCCACCCCGCAACCCAGCACCCTATCTATTTTATCATTCGATCCCTGCTATCCCGCATCGCACCACGTCCTGACCTTCCGCACCAGCTGCGCGCCCTGCACCCCGTCACTCGCGGCCCAGAGGCAGGAGTGACCAATGCCGAACCCATGCCGAGACGCGAGCCGAGACCGCCACCGCACCCGTTTTAAGTGATAAAGAGACCTTTATCTCAAAAAATTGTTACTTTAGGTTTCAAGGTAGACTGTGATATTATTTCGTTATGGAAAACATTCCATTTCAACGGCTTTCCCTCCCCATGTGCTACGTACTAAATCAGTACAACGGTTTACTTCCGCTTGGAGAAAATGAAGATAGCAGAGAAGGAAAGGAAAGGAAAGTCAAAGTAAGATATTTTGTTTGTTTGTTTCTGAATGTTGAGTTATTTTTGTGAAAAACATAGTAAACTGTTAGGCCTAAAATAGAGAGGCATTAATACTTATCTGTTTATACTAGATATCATTTTTGGGGGTGAAAGGGAAAGGATGACGCACTTTTGTTGTTCATTCAAAACTATGAAGAGGCTCAATGTATCTACTTTCTTTTTTCTTTTTTTTTTTTTTGAGATGGTGTCTCACTCTGTCACCCAGGCTGGAGTGCAATGGTGTGATCTTGGCTCACTGCAAGCTCTGCCTCCCGGGTTCAGGCTGTTCTCCTGCCTCAGCCTCCCGAGTAGATGGACTACAGGCGCCCGCCACCACACCCGGCTCATTTTTTGTATTTTTAGTAGAGACGGGGTTTCACCGTGTTAGCCAGGATGGTCTTGATCTCCTGACCTCGTGATCCGCCCACCTCGGCCTCCTAAAGTGCTGGGATTACAGGCGTGAGCCACTGCACCCAGCCAATGTATCTACTTTCAAGATCACTAGGGTCACTCAGTTCCTCTGATTTTGTATCCTCTGCCAAAAATGTTTATAAATTTTCTCTTTTGTTCCAGGTCATATAAAAGTGGGTCTGGAGTAAACAACAGAAGAACTGAGCTATTTTTGAAAGAACATGACCACCTTCAAAGTAGGTATTATTGAATGTACGTGCATGATGTGGTTTTCCGTGTTTATTGATTCATTTACTCATGTAACAAACATTTTATGATGCTTATTATAGTAAGTGCTTTATCCATGCTAATTCATTCTATTCTCCTAATGACTCTTTTCAATAGAAAAGGAATTGCAACTGTTCCCACCATAATGAGAAAACATCCTGTGCTAATCACTTAATTGTTACCTTAACATGTTTTGTATTGCCTTAATGTGTTCTTTTCCTTAGCAAGTCTTGCTCTAAAGCTTTTGTCCAATACTACAGGTTATTAGTAAAAAAATCATGCTGATAATGACTTATGTTTGAACGGCCTGTTACCACTTATATATGAAGAAGCCATATAAAGAGATACTAGGTCATATATCAAATTTTAAAAAACGTTTTATTTTCCAAGATTTCAGAAGAAAATACTTAAATACTTGGATGCACTATATATAGTTTTAAAAATAAGCCACCAGAGTCTGTTTCTTTATTTTTCTACTTTTCTCTGAAATGTACAGGTTTCTTTGCTCTTGGCTTTGTGTTTTGTTGTAGAAACTAAGGATCAGAAAATGACTTATCTCTGTGGACTCAGCCTATAAGCACTTGAGCAGCTTGTATCCTTGAGAATTAAGTGTCAGGAATTATGTTGATATTTGCTACTGAATGTCATAAATTAGTCATGTCTTATGGGCTTAACACACTGTTCAATTTATTTTTCTTTAACAGTCACCACTTTAAATATAAGCTGTTGAAATCAAAACACAGAAAGATCCAGACCTTTCTAGAAGCCTGGGTGCACCTAGCGTTGGATCTAGTTTTCTGAATCTGTTGGATGTTATTGGTTCACACAAGGGGGCAGTCTCTTCTAGAGCACGTTTAGTTTGTGGTATTCATAGCTTTGGTAGTTTTCTTTGTATTTGACAAAGACCACTGTAAAAAGAATTTTGCATTGCATCCAAAATTGTATTCATCTATTCTTGGGGAACACAGTAATTTAGGGGATAACGTATTCTAGTAGCATAAAATACAGATTAGGTTGCATCAGTATCTCTATATTTATTGCTTCAAAAAGACACAGAAGTACAGTAGTTGACTTTGACAAGAATGATTCGATGCTGAGAAGAGTCTACCAGTTATTATATACACAAATATTATGTATTTCATGACTTTAGAACATGTCCGGTATTAAAACTTCTGTATGAATTTTGCAGAAAGTTTTGCATTTGCTTTAATTATTCAAAGTAAATCCTTGAGGGGTTTAATATCATTCACTTTACAGGAAAATGAAGCAATTCAAATATACTCATCTTTAATAATTTGTTTAGGGTTATAAACATGCTGAGAAGACGGAAATCAAAGGTATTTTTTCCATCTTTGATCAAAGTACGAAGTCTCAGACAATTTTACATATAATATACTTTATATATATTATATACTTTATGTACATTTCTTTCAACATTCTTGTGAAGAAGTTTGTGTGTATCAAATCTATACAGAGAGAAACTGAGATAGGATGAAACTGAATGGAATGAGAGATGAATTAGAGGAGTTGTTGACTGTGAAAACCAGGCCTTAGTCATTGCTCTCAATATTGAGAACACGAGCTTCCAAATACTTTTTTTGTGGGGTGGCGGGGGACAGAGTCTCGCTCTGTCACCCAGGCTGGAGTGCAGTGGCGCGATCTCTGCTCACTGCAACCTCCGCTTCGCAGGTTCAAGCGATTCTCCTGCCTCAGTCTCCCGAGTCGCTGGGAATACAGGCGCCTGCTACCACACTCAGCTAATTTTTGTATTTTTAGTAGAGATGGGGTTTCACCATATTGTCAAGGCTGGTCTCGAACCCCTAACCTTGTGATCCACCCACCTCAGCATCCCAAAGTGCTGGGATTACAGGCATGAACCCCCAGCCCAGCCTCCAAATACTTTTTGTAGACAATTCTTTTGTAAATTAAAAATACTTGCTAGGTAGTAAGATAACATTAAAATTATTAGTAAAATATGTTTGTAAAATAATGTGAAAAACTAGTTTTTCAATGTTACTGTATTTCATTTGCTAAGTGCTTTGAGGAAGAAGTGGGAAGATCTTTTTCAAATAACTTTTCCCAAATAACAAAAGCTATAAATGTGCTTTTGTCATAGTGCTCATTTAAAAAAGTATAGATAGTTCAACAACACAAAAAGAAAAATTTAAATCACACATTACTACAAATTGTCTAACATTTTTTACTCTTCAGTAGATTGCAAGCCTTTTCCCATGTAATTTGATTTGTGTTGTTGTTTTTAAACATATGGTGCAGCTGGGCATGGTGGCTCACACCCGTAATCCCAGCACTTTGCGAGGCTCAGGGGAGAGGATCACAAGGTCAAGAGATCGAGACCATCCTGATCAACATGGTGAAACCCCATCTCTACTAAAAATATAAAAAATTAGCCAGGCATCCTTGTGCACACCTGTAGCAACCAGCTACTCTGGAGGCTGAGGCAGGAGAATCGCTTGAACCCGGGAGACAGAGGTTGCAGTGAGCTCAGATCGCACCACTGCACTCCAGCCTGGCGACAGAGATAGACTCCATTTCAAAAAACATAAATAAATGTGTGTGTATATATATACATGTATATACATATATATGGTGGATATATTGCATAATACAGAGAAACCATAAATTATGTAACCACTTCCCTAATGTTGGCCTTTTGTATTATTTTCTGTTTTTATTATTATACATAGTAAAGCCTTTGCGTGTATCCATCATTATTATGATAAATTCCTAAATTAGAATTGCAGGATTAAAAAACACACTCATTTTCAGTTTTTCCTATAATATTGCCAAATTTTCAAGTTTGATGTTTTGCAGTAGGATCAGACTGTTTATGGCTAGAACTATGTTTAAGCTTATGCTTCTTCATAAATCTTCTTTCATGATAATGTAATTTTTACTTGTTCCAAAAGCACATATTTTTGCCTGGAAAAAGAGTAAATCAATTTTTGTAAATGAATGCCAGACTTCACATACACACACACACACACAAGTAGCTTTGTAATGAATTGTTTTTACCAACTCTTCTTAATACTCTTTTTATCTAAAAATTGATGTTTTTAGGTTTTAGCAGTTTGTGTTATGAAAGACAGAAATTTCTTTTCCTATAGGGTGGATAAGGTATTTTTCATTTTTGGCTTGCTTTCCCTGAGTCTGTCAGTCAGAAGAAAATACTGACTTTGAATTAGTGTCAGTATTAGATGGGGTCTTGCTATGTTGCTCAGGCCGGTTTTGAACTTCTGAGCTCAAGCCATGCTCCAGACTGGTCTCCTAA
>NW_022160827.1:0-292 GCF_008728515.1 Papio anubis | reverse complement strand
CAAGCCTGTAATCCCAGCACTTTGGGAGGCCGAGATGGGCGGATCACGAGGTCAGGAGATCGAGACCATCCTGGCTGACACAGTGAAACCCCGTCTCTACTAAAAATACAAAAAACTAGCCGGGCGAGGCGGCGGGCGCCTGTAGTCCCAGCTACTCGGGAGGCTGAGGCAGGAGAATGGCGTGAACCTGGGAGGCGGAGCTTGCAGTGAGCTGAGATCCGGCCACTGCACTCCAGCCTGGGCGACAGAGTGAGACTCCGTCTCAAAAAAAAAAAAAAAAAAAAAAAAAAAA
>NW_022160826.1:0-292 GCF_008728515.1 Papio anubis | reverse complement strand
CGGGAGATCGAGACCATCCTGGCTAACACGGTGAAACCCCGTCTCTACTAAAAATACAAAAAAACTAGCCGGGCGAGGTGGCGGGCGCCTGTAGTCCCAGCTACTCAGGAGGCTGAGGCAGGAGAATGGCATAAACCTGGGAGACAGAGCTTGCAGTGAGCTGAGATCCGGCCACTGTACTCCAGCCCGGGGGGACAGAGCGAGACTCCGTCTCAAAAAAAAATAAATAAATAAATAAATAAAAAATAAAACTCAAGAATATTCTGAGACATTGACACAAGCAAGCAGAAGC
>NW_022160825.1:0-292 GCF_008728515.1 Papio anubis | reverse complement strand
AATGAATGAATGAAGGAGTGAGTGAGTGAGTAAAGGAGTAAATGAGTAAATGACTGAATGGTGAGTGAGTGAGTCAGTGAATGAGTGAGTGGATGAATGAAGGAGTAAATGAGGGAGTGAGTGGGTAAATGAGTGAATGAGAGAACGTGAGTGAGTGAATTGCTGAGTGAGTGAATGAGTGAATGAATGAATGAGTGAGTGAGTGAATGGGTGAGTGAATAAGTGAGTATGTCAATGAATGAGCAACTTAGTGAATGAGTGAGTGAATAAGTGAGAGTGAATAAGTGAATAA
>NW_022160824.1:0-293 GCF_008728515.1 Papio anubis | reverse complement strand
TATTGGGCTGAGACAATGGGGTTTTCTAAATATACAATCATGTCATCTGCAAAGAGGGTCAATTTGACTTCTTCTTTTCCTAACTGAATACCCTTGATTTCTTCCTCTTGCCTGATTGCCCTAGCCAGAACTTCCAACACTATGTTGAATAGGAGTGGTGAGAGAGGGCATCCCTGTCTTGTGCCAGTTTTCAAAGGGAATTTTTCCAGTTTTTGCCCACTCAGGATATAGGCATGGGCAAAGACTTCATGTCTAAAACACCAAAAGCAACAGCAGCAAAAGCCAAAATTGAC
>NW_022160823.1:0-293 GCF_008728515.1 Papio anubis | reverse complement strand
TGGTGATAATGATGGAGATGGTAGTGGTAGAGGTGGTTGTGCTGCTGATGATGTTGATGGAGATGACAGTAGAGGTGGTGGTGGTAGTGGTTGTTAGGGTGACTGTGTTGGTGATGATGTTGTTGGAGATGACAGTGGTGGAGGTAGTGGTTAAGGTGGTTGTGTTGGTGGTGATGATGGAGATGACAGTGGTGGAGGTGGGGGTGGTAGTGGTTAGGGTGGTTGTGTTGGTGATGATGATGGAGATGATAGTGGTTGAAGTGGTGGTGATAGCAGTTGTTAGGGTGGTTGTG
>NW_022160822.1:0-293 GCF_008728515.1 Papio anubis | reverse complement strand
CGAAAGAAAGAGAGAAAGAAAGAAAGAAAGAAAGAAAGAAAGAAAGAAAGAAAGAAAAGAAAGAAGAAAGGGAAAGAAAAAAGAAAGAGAGAAAGAGAAAGAAAGAAAAAGAAAGAAGGAAGGAAGAGAGAGAGAAAGAAAGAAAGAGAGAGAGAAAGAGAGGAAGGAAAGAAAGAAAGAAAAGAAAGAAAGAAAAAAGAGGAAGGAAGGGAGGGAGGGAGGGAGGGAGGAAGGAAGGAAGGAAGGAAGGAAGGAAGGAAGGAAGGAAGGAAGGAAGGAAGGAAGGAAAGTCC
>NW_022160821.1:0-294 GCF_008728515.1 Papio anubis | reverse complement strand
CACTATCACCATAACCACTGCCACCGCCATCACCACCACCATCACCATCAGCACCACCATCACTACCACCACCACCACCACCATCACCACCATCACCACCACCACTCTCACCACCACCACCACCACCACCACCACCACCACCACCACCACCACCACCACCACCACCACCACCACCACCACCCCCACCACCACCCCCACCCCCACCACCACCACCACCACCACCCCCACCACCACCACCGCCACCACCACCACCATCACCACCACCACCACCATCACCACCACCATCACCACCAC
>NW_022160820.1:0-294 GCF_008728515.1 Papio anubis | reverse complement strand
GACGGAGTCTCGCTGTGCTCCCAGGCTGGAGTGCAGTGGCGTGATCTCGGCTCACTGCAAGCTCCGCCACAAGCATTCTTATACACCAGTAACAGACAAACAGAGAGCCAAATCATTCCATTCACAATTGCTTCAAAGAGAATAAAATACCTAGGAATCCAACTTACAAGGGATGTAAAGGACCTCTTCAAGGAGAACTACAAACCACTGCTCACTGAAATAAAAGAGGACACAAACAAATGGAAGAACATTCCATGCTCATGGATAGGAAGAATCAATATCGTGAAAATGGCC
>NW_022160819.1:0-294 GCF_008728515.1 Papio anubis | reverse complement strand
GAGAGGAGTGAGCGGGTGAGGAGAGGAGTGAGCGGGTGAGAAGAATGAGCGAGTGAGGAGAGGAGTGAGCGAGTGAAGTGAGGAGAAGAATGAGTGAGTGAGGAGAGGAGTGAGCGAGTGAGGAGAGGAGTGATGAGTGAGGAGAGGAGTGATCGAGTGAGGAGAGGAGTGAGCGAGTGAGGACAGGAATGGGCAAGTGAGGAGGAATGAGCGAGTGATGAGAGGAATGATGAGTGAGCAGAGGAGTGAGTGAGGAGAGGAGTGAGTGAGGAGAGGAGTGAGTGAGGAGAGGAG
>NW_022160818.1:0-294 GCF_008728515.1 Papio anubis | reverse complement strand
AGGCACCCACTACCATGCCTGGCTAATTTTTTGTATTTTTAGTAGAGACGGGGTTTCACTGTGTTAGCCAGGATGGTCTCAATCTCCTGACCTCGTGATCCACCCGCCTTGGCCTCCCAAAGTGCTGGGATTACAGGCATGAGCCACCGCGCCCGGCTGGGATTTTTTTTTTTTTCTTTTTTTGGAGACAGAGTCTCGCTCTTTCGTCCAGGCTGGAGTGCCGTGGTGCGATCTCGACTCACTGCAACCTCTGCCTCCTGAGTTCAAGCGATTCTCCTGCCTCAGCCTCCTGAG
>NW_022160817.1:0-24014 GCF_008728515.1 Papio anubis | reverse complement strand
AATAAATATTTGAAAAGCTGTTGAAACTCATTATTTGTGAGGAATACGAGTATATTTATGAATAATATACTTTAATATATAGAATTAAAGCCACCATAATTTACCACTTCATGCCCTATCTACAAAAATGGCTAAGGCTGTAAAGATTGGCAAAACTACATGTTAATGAACATATGAGATAACTGGAACTTCAACACGTTTCTAGTTGGAAGGTAAAATGACCTAACCACTTTAGAAAATGATGTGGCAGGCCAGGCACGGTGGCTCACTGTAATCCCAGCACTTTGGGAGGCTGAGGCGGATGTATAACGAGGCATGCCACCACCCCCAGCTATTTTTTGTATTTTTAGTAGAGACGGGGTTTCACCATTTTGGCCAGGATGGTCTCGATCTCTTGACCTCGTGATCCGCCCACCTCAGTCTCCCAAAGTGCTGGGATTACAGGTGTAAGCCAACGTGCCCGGTGTAGAGCTGTTTTCTTAAAGATGCTTTGAGGGATTAGAAGCGGAAGAAAATTTCCAAGCATAAGTTTGTAAAATACACAAGGTAATACAAAACCCAGAATTGTCTAAGTTGTATACCTTTCATGTATATTTTGCTCTTTTAGTCTTACTTTATTTGTCCCTATCTGTAGACTATGGTGCCATCCAGGATGTTTTACATTTTGAGATGAAAGTGGCTTTTTTTTTTTTTTTTTTTTTTGAGAGGGAGTCTTGCTCTCTTGCCCTGGCTGGAGTGCAGTGGCATGATCTCGGCTCACTGCAACCTCCACCTCCCAGGTTCAAGCAATTCCCCTGCCTCAGCCTCCCGAGTAGGTGGGACTACAGGCACATGCCACCTCGCCCAGCTAATTTTTTGTATTTTTAGTAGAGATGAGGTTTCGCCATGTTAGCCAGGATGGTCTCGATCTCCTGACCTCATGCTCTGCCCGCCTCGGCCTCTCAAAGTGCTGGGATTACAGGTGTGAGCCACCATGCCTGACTCAAAAGTGGCATTTTTTAAATTAAAAAAATATGTAAATGTTGCCTGTTAAGGCCCCGCTACTTTGTGGCACTTAGCATTTCCACATTGAAACTTCTGCAGTCAACAGTAGTCATGATTCCATAGATCTCATAAGTCTGGTTTCCCTGTTTCCCAGGTCCTCATAGAGCTGTTATATTGCCATAGCTGAGATAATGAAAAATAAAAAACAAAAGTAAAAATATTTGGTTAGAAAATATTATTTGGAAAGAACAATGAACATTACATTTTTGACCCACAAGCTGATGATGCATTACATGAGACCAGAGAAGGATTTTAGGAAATTGTAGTTTCTAGCCTAAAGAAAGATAATTTGAAAATTGTGCTTTGCTTATTTCTTTTTGTTACATTATTTGAGAATAAATGTTTGTTTTTTATTCCTAATGCATTGTGGTGGGTACAGTCAATACTGTAGGGTCTAAATTATAACAAAATACAAATAGGCTAACAAATCCATGAAATAATCATAATAATGCAGCAATGTTGCATTCACTAAGTAACCATTTATGAGATCAAGATTTTACTCTTTCATTATAGATATGGGAATGCAAAGCATTGTTTGGGTGGTATGTCTGTAAGAAATATGTCTACTATGAATAAAATATATTTGTAGAAATTCTGATATATTTGATTTTAATTATAGTCACCCATAGTTTTAATCAAGATAAAATAGATGGCAGGATATTATTTAGACTATTTAGCTTTGTCAACACAAATATAAAAGGAAAACTAATTCTCATAATTTTCCTATATTTGCTCCATTATATCTCGAACGTTTATCCGCCCATTACCTGTGTCATACTCATTTTTTAAATTTTATTTTAAAACTTTTAAAACTATTAAGTTATTAAATTGGTTTATAAAATATCTCAACACCATAGCAATTTATTAAATGTATCTCATGTTTCAAAATCCTTACTTTAGAAATACATCAAAATTATTTAAAATCTAACTTAATAATATGTTTCCCAAAATATGCCAGCACAAAGTAATGAATGGTTGACTCTGTAGTGAACCTAATAATGAATGATTAAATTACAAAAATTTTATCCCTACCTAGTGTCTTCAAAAGGGGCAATTTCAGTAAAAATTTTAAGTTCAAAAAAAATCTTTAAAAATACAATGAAGACATGAAGCTTGAAACTTCTAAGTTAAAAAACTTGTAGAGACAACTTTTTCAGACCAGAATATATAATTTTTTTTCCATTTTTATTCTCTCACAATCATAGAGAATCATTAATAATAAAGCAGGAAAATTATTCAAGAATGTCAGTAGATCTGCTTGAAATTTTATAAGGTAGATATAAACAACAGTAAAATCTTTTGTTTTTGTAAAGGTTAAAAGGTTTCTTCTTTTTAGACCAGGAACCAATTTCCTTTTTTTCCTTCTTCTTTTTTAGATGAAGTTTTGCTCTTGTTGCCAGGCTGGAGTGTAGCAGTGGCAGGATCTAGGCTCACAACCGGGGCCTCTGGAGCCAAGGCCATTCTCCTGCCCTCAGCCTCCTGGAGTAGCTGGGATTACAGGTGTCCACCACCACACCTCAAGCACTTTTTGAATTTTAGTAGAGACAGGGTTTCACCCATGTTATTGTGGCTGGTCTTGAACTCCTGACATCGTGATCCATCTGACTTGGCCTCCTGCAAGTAAGTTGGGATTACAGGCGTGAGCCACCGCACCCGGCCACTGGGAACCATATTCTATATATGTTCCAAATAAGTGATATTAAATGCTCAATCACTATTTCTTCAATAACAAGCCAGCACTAGTGTCCAGGGTTGGAAATAAAAACATTAAAATTATTCCACTTATTCATCTTGAAATAAAATTTAAAGAGCTATCTTTTTGTTGTGGTGATTCTTCATCGGTATGCACGTAATTTGTCCAGCCATCCGCACCAAACACGTCCATCACACGGTCATGAAATATTAGGCTCACAGACACTTCAAAGGGTGAGAAAAGTGGAATTTATTAAGCAAAAAGGATAAAGGGGAACCAGGGACCCTCAGCAGTGTGAGAGTCATGCTAGCATCGGCTTCCTGCCTCACAGATTGAATTCCAGGTTCCACCCAGGAAGGAAAGGGGCCAGGCTCCCCACTATAAACACAGCGAACTTCCCGGGGCTCCACCCCAGTGCACACTTCTCCCATTGTGTGTGCAGGCCAGTTGGAGGTTCTCTGATGACCCCTTTATACTCAGCTGCCTCATTCCTCCCTCTAAAGAAGCACATCTAACTGCCATTAGAATAAGGATACTGCTTCCATCTGTCAGGGGCAGTTTTGGGAAAACAGCACTCAGAGTCCCCTCAGAGGCCTATCTAAGGGTCCCTGGGAAAAGGGGCCATTGTCCAAGGCTCCAGCTGCATGTACATCCAAAGTTTGATGGCTGAAGGTGAGAAAAGACACAGCACGTAATTAGAAAACATGTATCAAAACAAAATGAGCCAAGCACAGTGACTCACACCTGTAATCCCAGCACTTTGGGAGGCTGCAGCAGGTGGATCATGAGGTCAAGAGATTGAGACCATCCTAGCCAACATGGTGAAAACAAACAAAAACAAACAAGAGGAGTGGTAAGGACAGTTCAAAAGTCCCTTTTACCAGTTTGCATAGGGAGAGGGAGGCCAAAAGCTCAACTGGTAAAAAACTTGACCCTTTGGCTAGCATGTTATTTCTGGTTCCCTTTCTCATCTTAAGCCTGGTGTCCTAAGCCAACCAGTTTAAGGTTTGGGAAATTAATCTTTTCTCAGTTTGAGGATGCAATCATGAAAATGTCCCACAGTATGGAGACACAATTACCTATCTTTTGTGATGTTACCAGAGGAGGAGAAAGGAGGCTGTTTTTTCAAAGGAGTCCCAGAGGTTCAGGATACATTTGAAAGGGGTATAGACTGAAGATTAATGGCTACCCATCTAGAAAGAGGGGAGCAGGCACACCTGGTTCCCTTCTTTTCCTAGTGATATGCCCAGGGCGGGCATGAGGGAGAGAAGGAAGAATGTCCTCTTTCCCTCTTCCGTCCTTGCATCCCTGAGTCCTGCAATGCAGGTGCCTACAAGTGCCAAAGCAGCTTGCACTCATGAAGCAGGGAGGCTCCAGGGAGAATGAATTCATCTCACTCTCATGCATGTCTCTATCCCACTTACCTCAGTAGCCTTGGAGTTCCCCAGGACTGGGTACGCTTATGCCAAGGATACCGGACAACCATAAAAGTGGAATTAAAATAATGGCATTCATAGCAACATGGATGAAACTGGAGACCATTTTCCTAAGTGAAGTAACTGAGGAATAGAAAACCAAACATCATGTGCTCTCATTCATAAGTGGGAGCTAAGCTATGAGGATGCAAAGGCATAAGAATGATACAATAGACTTTGGGGACTTGAGGGAAAGGGTAGGAGGTGGGTGAGGGATAAAAGACTACATATTGGGTAGTGCACACTGCTCAGGTGATGAGTGCACCAAAATCTCAGAAATCACCACTAAAGAACATATCCATGTAACCAAATACTACCTGTTCACCAAAAATCTATTTAAATAAAAAACAAAAATAAAAAGAGAAAAAAAAATAAAAGTCTCAAATAGAAAAAAAAGGTCTTATGAATCTATAAGACATACTTCTGTCAGCATAGCTAATAGGTTTATGTATTTATGTGCTGTGTACACAATGTTTCCCTACTATAAATAGATAGCTCTAATTAATTTGTTTAAAGAAAAATAAAAGTACATAAATCAACCATTATATCATAAAAAAGACTAGTCAAATGCTTTTTCAAGTTCATGTGACTTAAGTAAAATCTTTTATATACAAGGTGGCTTTCAAATTATTGACAAAATAATATTAGAAATGTAAGAATTATTAGCATTTTTTTTTAAGATGGAGTTTCACTCTTGTTGCCCAGACTGGAGTGCAATGGTGCAATCTCAGCTCACCACAACCTCCACTTCCCGGGTTCAAGTGATTCTCCCGCCTCAGCCTCCCAAGTAGCTGGGATTACAGGCATATGCCACCACGCCCAGCTAATTTTGTATTTTTAGCAGAGACGGGGTTTCTCCATGTTGGTCAGTCTGGTCTCAACTCCCGACTCCTCAGGTGATTCAGGTTCACTTTGGCCCTCCCAAAGTGCTGGGATTACAGGTGTGAGTCACTGTGCCCGGTCTGTTTATATGTGTTGATCAAGTGATTTCATGCTTATTCCTGCAGAATATTATAAGATTTGTCATAAGGGTTATAAACTATAAACCGCAACACTGTTTGCGTAATTTTTGATAAGACGGAATATGTTGGTTTAATGAAACAGCTGTAAAATTCCCTGAGTTATTAGTAAAATATTCTTATATTTAGCCTTAAGAAAATTACTTCAATAAACACCTGAAATTCACAGCTATAAAAATAGTTAACAGGGAATTTACCTTAAATAATGACTATCACAGTTTTCATAAATAATCTAGGTAAAATATTAAATAATTTTATAAATGTAATGGAATAAATACTTGTAAACAGACTTGTCATATGATTGGGAATCTAAGGTTATTAATAGATATTAAGTAGCTGAGTAATTTCCAACTTAAAAAATATAGGAAAACATTTTTAAATGTTATTAAAAGGTAAATATTTTTGTCTAATTCAAAGCTTCTATAAAAATTATGTATAAAATGAGGTAAAAGGAACCAAGAAATAAGAGATGTAAAGAAAGTTTAAGATATAAACAGGTATTTTTGATAAAGAAGGTATAAAAAGCAATTTTATATAAGAAAGAATATTGTGTGGTAAATTTTTTGCCCTAAAATAAAATGAGTGGGTTGTCCAAGAAAGAGAAATATTTAGGTGAAACACAAAGTCTAAGCATATTTTGAATCAACTATGTAAACTGTAATCAGATTAGTTAATAGAAACTTTTTTTTTTTTTTTTTTTTTAAGAAAACAGAGTTGTATAATTTAGTTGGGTATGATTAAGAAGAAAATTACAAAACTTTTTCTAGAGCTGGGTCTTTGATTATTAACAAATTCAAATAATTGATTAGTAAACAAGATTTTAAAATATGTAAAATGTTTCCATTAATATATTTATATTTTTTGAGGCAGAGTTCACTTGTCACCCTGGAGTGCAAATGGCGCCGATCTTGACTCACTGCAACCTTGCTTCCTGGGTTCCAGCGACTCCATCTATATTTTCTGAGCTACTGTCCATAAATCATAGGCTTCATAACCCCCTGGCCTTGCTTATCAATCTGATAAAACTACCACAGAAGCAGAGAAAATTTTACCTGTGTTTACCAGGTTATTATATAGGATACAACTCGTGGAAAACCAAATGGAAAAAACTGTACAGGAAAAAAAAAAATGACAGGACATCACTTTACTTTGTGAAAAGGAAAGATGTGGTGGTAGTAAATATTGGTAAACGGCCACGATCAAGAACTCTCCATCCTTTGTGTTTTGCAGGAACAGCTTACTGCAACAAATACCCTTTTTATTATGACTTTAGATGATGCTTCCTCTTGTGATGTATCACAGATGCACAAACTCTAAATTCTAATTTTTCTCTCATAAACAAATACTTTTATCTTTGGTGTTCAGAACAAAATACTTGTTAAACAAACAAAACAAAAAGAATGCTTGTGATTTTTGCACGCACGGTATCCTGAGACTTTTGCTGAAGCTGCTTATCAGCTTAAGGAGATTTTGGGTTGAGACGATGGAGTTTTCTAAATATACAATCATGTCATCTGCAAGAGGGACAATTTGACTTTCTTTCCTAACTGAATACCCTTGATTTCTCTTGCCTGATTGCCCTAGCCAGAACTTCCAACACTATGCTGGGAATGTAGGAGGTGAGAGGGCATCCCTGTCTTGTGCCAGTTTTCAAAGGAATTTTTCCAGTTTTGCCCATTCAGTATGATATTGGCTGTGGGTTTGTCATAAATAGCTCTTATTATTTTGAGGTAATGCTCCATCAATACCGAATTTATTGAGTGTTTTTAGCATGAAGGGCTGTTGAATTTGTCAAAAGCCTTTTCTGCATCTATTGAGATAATCATGTGGTTCTTGTCTTTGGTTCTGTTTATGCTGGATTATGTTCTATTGATTTGCTTAATGTTGTAGCCTTGCATCCCAGGGATGAAGCCCACTTGATCATGGTGGATAAGCTGATGTGCTGCTGGATCTGGTATGCCAGTATTTTATTGAGGATTTTTGCATCGATGCTGTTCATCAGGATATTGGTCTAAAATTTTTGTGTGTCTCTGCTAGGCTTCGTATCAGGATGATGTTGGCTCCATAGAGAGTTAGGAGGATTCTTTCTATTGATTGGAATAGTTTCAGAAGGAATGGTACCAGTCTCTTTGTACCTCTGGTAGGGACTGTTGGGACATCTGGTCCTGGACTTTTTTTCAGCAGGCTATTAATTATTGCCTCAATTTCAGAGCCTGCTGTCTATTCAGGGATTCAACTTCTTCCTGGTTTAGTCTTGAAGAGCGCGTAAGTGTCCAGGAATTATCCATTTCTTCTCTAGATTTCTAGTTTCTATTTGTGCATAGAGGTGTTTATAGTATTCTCTGATGGTAGTTTGTATTTCTGTGGGGTCGTGGTGATATCCCCTTTATCATTTTATTGCATATAATTGATTCTTTTCTCTTTTCTTTCTTTATTAGTCTTCCTAGCGGTCTGTCAATTTTGTTGATCTTTTTCAAAACCAACCCATCTGTTATAGATTTTTGAGTGGCTTTTAAATCTCTATCTCCTTCCAGTTCTGCCTCTCTGATCTTAGTTATTTCTTGCCTCTGCTAGCTTTGAATGTGGGTTTGTTTTGCTTCTAGTTCTTTAATTGTGATGTTAGGTGTCAGCCTCACCATCCCAACGCACCCAAACCAGATTCTGTATGTTTTATCTTTGTTCTCATTGGTTTCCAAAGAACATCTTTATTCGGGCTTCCTTCATTTTCGTTATACCCAGTGTTAGTCGGTCCAACATAGGAACAGGGTTACTTCCATGTGAAGTTGAGCGATTTTGATTGATTTTGAAGTCCTTTGAGTTCTAGTTTTTGATTGCAATGTGAATCTGAAAGATGGTTTGTTATAATTTCTGTTCTTGTACATTTTGTTGAGGAGTGCTTTACTTCCAATTATGTGGTCAATTTGGAGGTGATGTGGTGCTCGAGAAGAACCCAGATGTATTCCTGTGCCGACCAGTGAGAGTTCTAGACACCAGCAGTCCTGCCTGCAGGATGAGTCTCACCCCTGACCACTGCCTGCCCTCCGCCCTGCCCCATCCTGTCCCACTGACAGTGTTGGAAGTCTCCCTATTATGTCGTTTGGGAGTCCGCTTTTTAAAGTCTCTAAGGACTTGCTTTTATGAATCTGGGTGCTCCTGTATTGAGGTATATATTTAGGATAGTTAGCTCTTCCTGTTGAATTGATCCTTTACCATATTATGTAATGGCCTTTGTCTCTTTTGATCTTTGATGGTTTAAAGTCTATTTTATCAGAGACTAGTACAACCCCTACTGTTTTTGTTCTCCATTTGCTTGGTAATCTTCCTCCATCCCTTTATTTGAGCCTATGTATGTGTCTCTGTGCATGTGAGATGGGTCTCCTGAATACAGCAGACTGATGTCTTGACTTCTTTATCCAGTTTGCCAGTCTGTGTCTTTTAATTGGAGCATTTAGTCCATTTACATTTAAGGTTAAGATTGTTATGTGTGAACTTGATCCTGCCATTATGATATTAACTGGTTATTTTTCAAGAAGATGCAGTTTCTTCCTAGCCCTACTCGCACCTACCGGTTGTCTTTCCCATTGCAGTTTAGTAAGTGCTTCCTTCAGGGTCTCTTTGTAAGTGTAAGTGGCAGGCCTAGTGGCGGCAAAATCTCTAAGCATTTATGATCTGTAAAGGATTTTATTTCTCCTTCACTTATGAAACTTAGTCACTTACGTCCGAGTTTAAAATTTTTCTTAAGAATGTTGAATATTGGCCCCCACTCTTCTGGCTTGTAGAATGCCGAGAGATCTGCTAGAAGTTAGTCTGACGTTCTCAAAACCATCCTCCTCTGGGTTGTCCTAACATTTTTTCCTTCATTTCAACTTCTTGGTGAATCTGACAATTATGTGCCTTGAGTTACTCTTCTTTCGAGGAGTATCTTTTGTGACATCTCTGTATTTCCTGGATTTGAATGTCGGCCCGTCCGTAATTGTAAAAGTTCCTGTATGATATCCTGCAGAGGTTTTTCCAACTGGTTCCATTTTTCCCCTCACTTTCATCCACGATTTGGTTCTACATAATCCCATACTCTCTGGAGCTTTTGTTCATTTCCTTTTTCTTCTTTTTCTTTTGGTTTTCTTTTCGCCTATTTCTGCTCATTTGATCCTCAATCGCCGATACTGTTTCTTCCAGCCTAATTAGCCGGTCATTGCTTAGACGGTCATCGATTTCGCGTCGGCGAGCTTTTCTATCTCTTTCATTTCGCGAGGACCTTCTCTGCATTAATTCATTGCTGTTCCTTCCGCACCTTTCGGCGATTTTGGGTTTTTGTAAGTAGGTACGGCAATTCTCCTTAGCCTCTGAGGAATTTGATGGACTGGTTTCTCTCTTCTCATCTCATCGAAGTCATTTCTCCACTGCTTTTGATCCGCCACATGAGCCCGCGCCCTGTCGTACGGCGTGCTTTATTTTTGGACTTCCAGGCTTGTTGCCCTTTTGCCCCATCTGTCTATCCGCCTCGGTTCTTTGAGCATGATGATCGCAACGACGGCTTCAGCGAAACCCTTCCCGCCCCCAATGGGCTGGGGCTCTTCCCAACAACAGTGGAGGACCCCTGTGCTGCAGGTCTGTTGGAGATTGTTTCTGAGGTCCACTCCAGACCCTGTTTGCCTGGGTGTCATGCTAAGCAGAGGCTGCAGAAGACAGAACCACGCCAAATGTCCATCCTCCTGCTTGGGAGGCTTTCTCTCAGGCACTCCAACCCCAGGCCCACTGCCCCTAGTGGGGGATGTCTCCCAGTTAGGGCTACTCAGGGTCAGGACCCACTTGGCCATGCCCGTCCCTTCTCAGATCTCAACCTCCATGCTGTGAGATCCACTGCTCCTTCAAAGCTGTCATGACAGAGTCGCTTAAGGCCTGCAGAGGTTTCTGCTGCTTTCTGGTTGTTGCTTTACTGTGCCCTATCCCCAGGAGGTGGAGTCCAGAGACAGGCAGCTTTTCTTGAGCTGCTGTGAGAGCTCCACCCAGTTAGAGCTTCCCAGCAGCTTATGTACCTACTTGCCTCAGCAATGGCGTGGCTTACTCTCCCCAGCCTCAGCTAAGCTGCCTTGCTGAGATCACAGACTGCTGTGGAGCAATGAGGGAGGCCTGTGTGGGACCCTCCCGCCAGGTGTGGATATAATCTCCAGGTGCCTGTTTGCTTAAAGCGCAGTATTGGGGCGGAGCTACCCACTTCCAGGTGTTGTGTGTGTCTCAGTTCCCCTGGCTAGAAAAAGGGATTACTCTTTCCTCACTTCCTAAGTGAGGCAATGCCTCGCCTCTCCTTCAGCTCTCAGCTGGTCGGGCTGTGTGCAGCTGACCAGCACTGATTGTCTGCTGCACTTCCTAGTGAGATGAACCTAGCACTGCCCTGTCCGCCCCGCTGGGGAGGCTGGGAGACTGAGCTGTTCCTATTCGGACATCTGTCTACTTCCGCAAAAAATATTCTCTCTTTAAACTCTC
Organism: Papio anubis; assembly: GCF_008728515.1. Lineage (NCBI taxonomy): Eukaryota > Metazoa > Chordata > Mammalia > Primates > Cercopithecidae > Papio > Papio anubis. The sequence goes on along the minus strand of NW_022160817.1, from coordinate 13,299 downwards.
AAGTTGTTTCTCTGTGTTTTACTGATATTCTTTGGAGTTTTCTTAAAACACATGTTTCAAGTCTTTGACTATGAGACCACACATCTTCATCACTTTAGTGTCAATCTCTGGTGCTTTAGCTTTCAAGTCATGGTTTTATGAATGTATTTGATGCTTGTGGGCATCAAATGAGCACATTACATGATTAGGTATTTATTGCAGACTCAGCGGTCTGGCTTTGTGCTTATTCTTTCACAGATTCTAAGCAAGTTGGTTATTGTGTTCTCCTATGGTCACTGCTTTTTTCAGCATGAGAGGGCGCTCTAAGCCTAGGTTTGCACATGTTCAAAGTTGCTGTGTTGTTCTGGCCGGAAAGGACTAGAAGAGGGCTTGAAGTGGCTACTCCAACCCACTGGCTTTGCAGGTTTCCTGATGGGACTGGGACAGGTCCAGAGATTCTGTTTATGGTCCTCTGTTCGGGGTCAGGCACTTAAGTGCTCTGCCCAGTGTGAGGCCCAGCACTGGGTTTCACGGCAACATGTTGCTTCCCTCTCCTTCCTTTAAGCAGACGCTGTCTCTGTCTTGTTTCAGCTTCCTTGGGGGATGAAGACCAGCCAGTCTCATGGCTACCACAGCTGCTGTAATGCTGAGTCACACCCAAAGCCCACAGCCAGAGACCAGCACAGCATAGAGTGATGCCCAAGGCCCACACTGCTACAACTGCCTGCCACTGAGGTTTATGTGTGTCTCAAGGCTGCTGCAGAGCATCAGTGGTGATGTGGGCTGGGAAACAAGACTGTCTCAGCAAGGCTGTGGGTCTCTATCTGGCACTGTGTCGGGTCCAGCAGCTCTGGTCCACAGGCACCAGCCTGGAGTCAAGGCCACTGGGTTTTGCCTAGTGTTGGATTTCACCATGGCCAGCCTGGCACTGGGTTGCCAGGCAAAGCCTTGAGCCCATGTTCCTCTCCTTTTCCCTAGTAGATAGTCACTTCCAATATTGTGCTGCCGAGGAATGGTGGGGGCAGTCCCTTGGTCACCAAGGCTTAGCTAGGCAGTGCCCAAAGCTCATGGAAATTGGAACCAGAAAAAAACCTGGAGCATGTCCCACTGTTGATATGCCCGCTTCTGCTGCCTTCAAGCTTTCTACTCACGCTTCAATGCCACTGGAGAAGGCCAGCAGTGATACAAACCAGAACCTGAGACTGTCCTGTTGGGGCTGCAGTTTTCCACCAGGTGCTGGGGGGAGTCTAGGGACTTTGTCCATGGGTCCTGGTCTGGGGTCAGGACTGTAGGGTTCTCCCTGGCACTGCATTTTACTGTGATGGGCCCAGCACTGGCCTTCAAGTCAAAACCCTTCACTCTCATCACTTTCCTCCCTCAAGTGAGCCATGTCCCTGAGCTGCACTGCTTGGAGTTGGGGAAAGGGGGAGATTAGCAATGGAATATTGTCTTTCCCCCATATTCAAAGCCTCTTTTCTTATTGCTGTGCTAAAATCAGGTACTCTGATCTCTCACCTGGTTGCCTTAGCTCTTGTGAAGGTATTTCTGGGCTTAGTTGTTCAATTTTGTTTTTCTGTGGAGGAGATGATTTCGGTTGGTCCTGGTCAACCATCTTGCTTCACTTCTTCCTCAATGACTATTCTGCCACCCTCTGCCCCTGAGCTGACTCTCTTGTCTCCATCTTTAAGGGTTTTTCATATGAAATATGTAGCCTTAAATGGCTTTAAGTTTTGGAAGATAAATTTCTCTTGGGGAAGGGAGCAGAAACAACCCTTGTATTCATATAAAAAAGAGAGGGAGAGGAAAGCGCTGTCCACTTCTCTCCATAGTCTGTGCTAAACTTTCTTGGCCATGAGTTTGCTCAATTCCACTTAGACCTGCTGTGCAAGTGGGGGTACAGATGACGAGCCGCGAATCAGCCTGCACCATTCTAGGCCTCAAGGTTTGCTGATATCTCCTTTCCATAGTTTTCCTTCTGCCCGTTCTCTCCTTTCATAGGATTTGAGTGATGTAGCTCTGCCTGTGGAAACTATCTACCTCCTACCACCTTCTCCATCAAATCTTCTGCGCTCATATTTATTTGTAGTGTGTGCTCTTGGAGTCTCCAAATTGACTGAGGTGGTTCCTCTTGTGCCTATTTGGGATACAGACTGGCTGGAAGTTTCCAAACACCCTGTGAGAAGCTGCGTCAGTAAGATAGATGTCTTGGTACACCATGGTCTTTCCACAGTCTCTCTTGGTCTCTGTTTCCTTGGCTGGGCACTAAATTCGATAACTAATGATGAGGGAAAAAAGAGTGACAAGGAATTGAAGAATACTTTCTTCACTTTGTGTTTTCATGGATCCAAGGCATGCCCCAGCCAACACAGCAGATAAAGCAGGACATTGAGAATTCAGTGCTCCAGTGGGGTTCCAGGAGGCACCCACACCACTACAGAGGAGGCCTCCCAACCATCCTGCTCCTGGCGTGTTGGTGAGACTAGGAGCCTGCCTTTTCTGCTCTGAATGGCACAGATGCATCTCTGGTGCATCTAGGGGGACAGTTCGAGGAAGGTAAATTTTAGAAAACTGTGGCCATGTTTGAAAGACTGGAGAGAGCTGAACTCACTGAAAGGCTTCTATTACTCTATGAGCAGAGAGACAGGAGGCTATAGAAGAGATAATCATGGTGAAAGTTGTGAGGATCCAGAGTAAACAGGACGGAAAGGGAGACTTCATCCTATAGGAAGGGCCAGGCCAGACCACCCTTCAGCACAGCAGTCCCAGGTACCACAGGCTTGTGAAGCTAAACCTGTCTGACCTCACATTTGGTAATGACACCTGATCTCTGGTCAGATGAGAGAGGCAGCAAGTGCTGACTCCAGGTTCTGCATGAAGTCTGATCAGTCATGCAGAACGACGGACATTGTACCAGAGGTCAATAATATTTTAATGAATAATATACCTGTAGCATTTATTTATTGCATTTCGTTATATAAGAAACAATTTCAGGCCAGGTGCAGTGGCTCACGCCTGTAATCCCAATACTTTGGGAGGCCGAGGGTGGATCAATGAGGTCACGAAACAAGACCAGCCTGGCCAAGATACTGAAACCCCATCTCTACTAAAAATACAAAAAATTAGCTGGGTGTCATGGCAGGAACCTGTAATCCCAGCTACTCAGGAAACTGAGGCAGGAGGATTGCTTGAACCCAGGAAGTGGAGGTTGCAGTGAGCTGAGATCATGCCACTGCACTTAGTCAAGGACAGAATGAGACCGCCTCTGTTCTAAAACAAACAAACAAAACAAAACAAAAGCACTTTCTCTATTGGTTCATTTAAAACATTTAATCACACTAAAATGATTCTTAAATAATTTCGCAGACGAGAATTGTGAGTTTCAGACTGGGGAATCATTTGTCCATAGTCACAATTAATCAGATTCATGACATAATTGCTTGCATGTGGTTAGTTCACAGATTTAATGAAAATACCTGGGATCAGAGTTTACTTATAGATTTTCAAGTCTTTTAGAATCAGCAGTCAGTAGTCACCTTTAGCATCTCATTGTAGAATGGTCAGGATATTTACACCACAGCTTATACGCGTCATGTCCTCATGGTAAAATTTATCATGTATTTAGAGTGTATTCATCTCTGTGAATGTATCTGAAAGGCATATGCCAAGTCAGCCTGGAGAATATTTGACTGGGCCCCAAGCAGATTTTGACCTTTAATACTGGTACAGCTGCCTTTCCGGCAGTGACAGTCCTGGATTCATTTCCCGGATACGCTTTTCGGTGAGATGGTGCAGGCTGAATAAGAATGCCCACCATCTGTCCAGGAACCAGTGTCCTTCAAGGATGTTGCTGTGGACTTCACCAGGGAGAGTGTGTCCTGCAGAGAAAGCAGTACAGAGGTGCTTTGCTAGAGAGGCATAGCCATCTGTGCATGGGATGTCTGTGGCTGACACTTCCAAACTCGTGTATTTCATACAAAGTCATCCAGAACACTTTCTCCGCATTCCACCCTGCCTGTATCCTGATTCCTAGACTTCCTTACATGTGCACGAAGGAAATTTGTTTATTCACATATTTACTTACTCATTCACTGACTGTGCAATGATGAGGGGGCACTGGCTCTGGGAAGGGAGGTTGGAGAAGGAGGCAGAATGCAGTTTGGGGTTAAGGCTCGGTAATGGAAGAGAGACTGGGAAGCTGAGGACCAGGAGCAAGGAAAGGCTCTACTCAGCCTCCCCTGGTGATGCTATGCTCACCAGGGGCTGGCAGGACCTGCAGGTTTGTGACCTGAAGTGGAGGGTCAGTGCAGCCACATACCCAAGGCAGGCACCTAATGTGTGGGCTTCACTAGGAAGGACGGTGTCCTGAGGACAGCAATAGAAACAGCGCTCCTGTTGTCTCACATTGGAGTTTCTTGTTCCCACATTCTCCTGTCCCAGTGAACAGCATAGGACCATCCTTCCCACATGCTGAGCTCCTTCCCTTTTGGCACACAGGAAGGGGTGTGTTGATTTGAAGCCCTAAAATAAATATTCTCAGCACTCAGGACCGATTTGTCAATACTGATTGTACCTAAGAAAGTACCCTGGAGGAAGAGAAAAGGAGGAAGAGTCAGAAATGGCACCTTTCCTTATAGAATCACGGGTCTGTCTCCATCCTGCAGTGCTGTGTTTAGGACTTGCTCATCTTCTCCGACTCTGCAGTGTCCTGCCTCACACATTTGCTCACATTTACCGAGGGCCTGGCTTCAGCCCTCTCCCATCTCCTTGTCACAGCCTCCCAGTGAAATGAAAGCTGTGAAGAGCTTCTGTTTGGGGCATCATCCTTGGCAGGACTCCACCCCAGACCTACGGTGGCAACGAAGAGCAGATCCTGTGTGGTGAGTGGGGTTGGGCTGCAGCAATTGTTCAGAGTCCACATCTGGATACACTGTCTGCTCTTTGTGGTCCGGGATTAAAGAAACAGCACACATCAGTGTTGTATTAATGGCAGGAAGAGCTGGAAAATTCAGGACAAGGAAGATTTTTGAAAAGGAAACTGCTCTGCCTAATGCTGCAATGAACTTGAAGCTAAACCGAGTGAATCAGTATAATTTTGACTTTAAACTAGTAATTACAATTTTAGAAATACAATGGAAAAGAATATTCAAAACCTGATACTAGTGAAAAATAAAGGTTCCACTACATTTAGATAATAAAGGGTGTTTTTTTCTATCATTGCTTTAAAAAAGTTGAATCAACCTAAACATCTAATGCTAGCAAGTTGTTTAAATCATTGACAGCACATCCATCTCAATGAAATCTTGTTCATGGAGGTACTCTCATTCATCTTTTGTTATAGGTTAAAGAAATTTAAAATTCTGCTGAGACATTGAAGCAGATTTCTTCCTTAACCATCCAGAGGTTGAAGCAAATTCTGGTTATTAAATATTATTTTTCTTGTAAATAATATATTTATCTTGTGGTAAAATTATTAACAATGACACAGCTTTGATACTAAGGAGTAAAACACCCTTCCTTGTCACATCCTCCACTACCAATCATTGTCTCAACCGGGAGCCACTGTCATCATGGTACTACCTATTCAAATATTTGCTTTTAAGCTCTGTCTTGGAGTATTTCCTTAGTTAGGACATATGGGTACTATACAATTTTTACTATTATAAATAATGTCGCTATGGATTCTGTGGGCCGTGATGATGTCATGGCAGACGTCAGGTTTTTTCTGGGTTGGGCAACTTGAAGTGTGAGTGTGGGGCCAAATTTTTGATACATTCTGGAAAGATCCCTTTCACAAAGCTGCAAAGATAGTCTCTCCCACCAAAGATGTGTGCTTTCCCTCCTGCTTTAACCGATACCTAGTAAGACACTCTTTTATTTTAATTTTCTTTGTTTTTTGATCTAAGGTCTCACTCTGTTACCCAGGCTGAAGTACAGTGATATCAACATAGTTCACTGTTCATGTTCTGAATGTTAAAATAGATTTTCTTCCTTTTCTAGTTTACATCCATGCCATCTGTGAACAACTACAATTCAGATTCTTTGAATCAGCTTCTTTCCTGTTTTTCTTCTCTTCCTTGTTTTGGTTCCTACTCAGCCATCTCACACAGTGGTGAATTGTGAGAGCCCAGTCCCCTCCATCTTTTAACTTTACCTTTATTGAAATACTTCTAATGTTTTTTCTTGATTAGTATATTTGCAGAATTTTCCTTTTTTACTAAGAATTTTTAAATTATGCTATTTTGCATGTGTAATCATCAAATACTTTATTCTAGGATCTAATGTTGTAATTTTTCCTTCTTTAATTTTTTGACCTAATGCATAAAGTTTGAATTGTAAATTATTGTTTTATTAGCAGGATAAAATTCAATTTATATTAATGGCTAAATTTAAATGGATTCCATTGTTTATGTTTTTGTTTGTTTGTCTCTGATGGGGATTAAAGCTAAAATATTCTATATGTTTTATTTTCATTTAATATGGTTTTAAAGTGATCAAATTAACAAAATGAACAATCTTACAATATTCACATTGCACAGAAACTCTATCTGATGTAAAATTTATGCACACTCATGCTGAAATAAATCAGATCTTATCAGGTTCCCAATAAAGGCCAGGGTAATCTTTAAATTTAAATATAAATATTGGTTAATTATATTTCCTTCTTTTTCTTAATATACTCTGGATTAGAAAACTTTAACATTGATAGCAAAATTAAACAAAAGGTATGTTGCTCTCGTGTACCCCTTACCCCTCTGGAAGTTATCAGAATCAAAATGGTCTCACTAAGACTAAGAAAACCTGGCAGGCCGGGCGCTGTGTGGCATGCCTGTAATCCCAGCACTTTGGGAGGCCGAGACGGGCGGATCACGAGGTCAGGAGATCGAGACCATCCTGGCTAACAAGGCAGTGAAACCCCGCCTCTCCTAAAAAAAATACAAAAACTAGCCGGGCGAGGTGGCGGCGCCTGTAGTCCCAGCTACTCGGGAGGCTGAGGCAGGAGAATGGCGAACTCTCGAGGTGGGAGCTTGCAGAGCCGGGAGATCCCGCCACTGCACTCCAGCCCGGGCGACAGAGCGAGACTCTGTCTCAACCAAAAAAAAAAAAAAAAAAAAAAAAGAAAACCTGGGCAAATAGACCCAAGAAGGCCATCACTAGAGGATTGTCATGTTTATATGTCTGATAACAAAAACTATCAGAAAAGACTTAAAACACCGCAACCTTGCACAAAGGCCATTGCAGCCTTACACAGAAAGGACATCTGCAGTGACACAGGCCCAGAAACTCCTGGTCTAACCTCAGACTCATCACCCTTGTTACTGATCTTTGCAGCCAAGAATAACTAATTCACAAACAACTATGCAATCCTCCACATTAAAAATTTTGTTCTTCTTTACCTCTATTAATATGCACATGGTTTACTATGACATTTACATTCTCATTACAATAATTTATTCCAAGTAAATATTTTTTAGTTGAGAGACTCTTTGTTTGCTGTTTAGGTTTACAGATATGGTGTCATAAATGGGACCTGCAAAGTTTACAACTGGAAGGAATTGGTGATTTTTGGAGCATGCATGCAGTCTTCACTTTATACCCTTCAGTGCTCTGCTTCTATAAGTCACCCTTTCTGCCCTGGTGAGTCTTCTTTCAGTTTAAACCTCAGCATGATGATTTTGTATGTTGAAACTGGCTCTGAATAAGGCTCACAAAGACCATATATCCCTCCTAGAACAATGAAAGTTTTTTTGTCATTTCTGGTAAGTCCTTTCTGCTATAAAGACAAACATCTTTCTGGATTGTGTACTCTTGGTTTCTACAGAACTTACCTTCTGTTTGTGAAGCATTTATTTTCTAGTTTGCACACATAGTTTTATATTTTGTTTGATTTACACAGCAAGGTTATATTTTATATGAACGTTTTTATCTTGGGCTCCTTTGAATTTGTTTGACGTTTCCCCCTTACTTGTTTCTAAAATGTGACACTAGCTTAGTTGCCACTATCTAAAACACTGGGCTAACCTCCTGGCATTTTCTTACAAGATTCATAGAATTTCCTTTGCTCTCTAGATATTAATAAGAAACAGAATAGGATTCTCAAACATTCAGATATGCTAGGTTTCTTGAACTCCTCATGGCTACATAGTATGATGCTTCTTTTGGACATTTTAAAATAAAAAGGCAAAATTACATCAGGAAAATTTAGGGCTTAAATGGTTATTATTTTAAAAACTCACAACTATAGAGTTAACGTATGTATGGAGTCCCCTAAGTTCTCTATTTTTTTCCTGCTTACTCTGTATCTGCTTGCTTTTCTACTGTTGTTGAGATAAAACTCACTGCTTATGGTATTCCAGCCAAGATGTGTGTTTTTTTTTTTAATTATACTTTATGTTCTAGGATACATATGCACAACATGTAGGTTTGTTACATATGTATACATGTGCCATGTTGGGGTGCTGCACCCATTAAATAGTCATTTACATTAGGTATGTTTCCTAATGCTATCCCTCTCCCTTCCCCCTACCCCACAATAGGCCCTGGTGTGTGATATTTTCCTTTCTGTGTCCAAGTGATCTCATTGTTCAAGTCCCACCTATGAGTGAGAACATGCGGTGTTTGGTTTTCTGTTCTCGCTATAGTTTGCTGAGAATGATGCTTTCCAGCTGCATCCATGTCCCTACAAAGACAACTCATATCCTTTATGGCTGCATAGTATTCCATGGTGTATATCGCCACATTTAATCCAGTCTGTCGCTAGATGGACATTTGTTGGTTCCAAGTCTTTGCTATTGTGAATAATGCCGTAATAAACATACATGTGCATGTGTCTTTATGGCAGCATGATTTATAACTTTTTGCATATAACAGTAATGGGATGGCTGGGTCAATGGTATTTTCTAGTCTGGTCTCGGCGTGAATCGCCACACTGTCTTCTACAATGGTTGAACTGGCCAGTCCGCACCAACAGTGTAAAAGTGTTCCTATTTTCTCCGCACTTCCCACACCTGTTAGTTTCCTCCTGACTTTTAATGATCGGCCATTCTAACTGGTGGAGATGATATCTCACGTGGTTTTGATTTGCATTTCTTGATTCAAGTGGGGATGATGAGCATTTTTTCATGTGTCTGTTGGCTGCATAAATGTCTTCTTTTGAGAAGTGTCTGTTCATATCCTTTGCCCACTTTTCTGGAGTATTTGTTTTTTTCCTCGTGCTCACTCTTTTCTCAGTGTTCTGAGAGTAGGAGCCACCCCAACTTGAGCTCGGGCCACAGTGATGAGCTCAATACCCTTAACTGTGCTCAAACTCCTGGGAAGCTGGGACAGGTCTTGTAGCTGTATCCTCTTTGTACCCTTGTGGGACAGCCAGCTGAGCAGGAAAACTGCTTTGGTCATTCACAAGCCAGAAAACACTCAGGTGGTACAGTGGAGGTTGTGCTATGTGTACACCCTTGAGGGAGCAACTGTACCAACGTGCCCCATGCAGTGCACTAGATGCATCTCAGACCTCAGGAGGCAGTTCTGCTTCTCTCCTGGTCCAGCTGTCAGCAGGGACTAGAGTCATGCAGAGAAAGGTGGAGAGCCTTGAGGAATGGTGCCTATTCCTGTATTTTGCTGCATGCCTCATGCATGAAATCTTTGGCTCCATGCATGCTTGAGCTCATTTCCTACTCTCTCCTGGCAGCCCTCTGCCAGTTCAAATGTCTGTGTGATCAAGGGATCTCTTGTAGCTGGGATTCAGGAGGTCCATGGCAAGCGTGTGTGACCCATAGTTCCTTCACTCTCCTTCCCTTAGGTCCCGTTCTGACCCAGAGAGCTGGTCCTGGTGTCTGCGTGACCTCGCCTGGCTTCCTAGCTTCCTCCCTCTTCTCAAACCTGGTACGCCTCATTGACTCTTTCCATGTGCTTTTTTTCCCAAAGATCTGTTCAAAGTGTGACGATTTACTTAATATTTTGTTTTCTCTCTGTGGAAGAGGTGTTTCCTGACTGCATCTGGTTGACCATCTTGTCCCTGAGCTAAAAGTGTGTAATTTACATTTTGATATGGTTTGGCTCTGTGTCTGAACTTGGCCATGCGTACCAGTTTTATGTTAGACTATTCTCAGTCTTCCTCTTCACACAAACCCTATTGTTTGATCCTAGAAGCAGTGGAAATTGCATCTTCAGAAGATCGACATGTGGATGGAGAGATTGAAGTTCTTCAACAGGCATTATATATGAAAATGATGCAAAATAAATGTGAAACACTACAGATGGACTGTGAGGTTGGAAGAAGAACTAGTGAACCCTCAAAACAAGCATGGAAATGAATATAGTTAGAACGTGCCTATTGAACACTACAGATAGTTGAAGAAGAGCAAGGCAGGAGATAATAGAACAATTAGAAAAAGTCAATCTCTTGTGTTACGTCACATCCACAATGTGCCTTTATCCACTTCACTGCCACTATAATTTTATGTGTTACTGTATGTGTTTCCTCTACTCTTTATAAGCAATTTGTTTGATAGATTTCTAGAAGGAAGGTGTGATATCTGTTTCTCCTTCTAAATATTTCTCACTTGCCACTCCATTATTAAACTAAATTGATCTTTCCATAATAATGATTCTCATTAGTGAATCATTTGATTACTAAAAATCAGTTGGCATAAAACAAGACTAATAGAGAAAGAAAAAATGTGATTTTAAAAATTGTACTACAATTTTAAAATATTCTAAGTTATATTGTTCAATCCTTTTAGAATTTCCAATTGATTCTATTATTCCTTGAGTGTTACATCATATACCACAAGTATGATTTCATTGTTTTATAATTCAGGATTAAATTATTAACTTTATTGATACTGACAATAAAATATATTAAACTTGAGATCTTTTTTCATATGTACCAAGATCACTGACCAAACAAAAAGAAACAAATATAAGAGCAGTTATTCAGGCTATAATTTTATGTAATTCCTTTAATTTGTTTTTAGACAAGAAACATCTCTGTTGTTTACAGTGTATAATAGAAGAAAACATTGCTTCCATGTAAAGTCAGATGGAACTTATAATTGAAAATCTGGAATTAACTCTATTAAAAGCAAAACAATTTCAGAAGCAGACTATAATACAGCAGAATTGGAAACATATAAGAAACTGCAATCTAGAAGAATTAAAGCTAGAGAATCTCTGCTCAGATAAATTAAGGCACGCCAAAGAATCACAGAAAATAAATGAAGATCATTAATTTGCCTCAAAAGCATAATTTTTAGTGAGACAGATTCATAAGATTGGGGGAAGCAAAAGCTAACTAGATTAGACAATTTTGGAAAATGATGTTAGTAAATGAACTTACTTTTAAAATGTTAGTCTAGGACAATTCATGCCACTCCCCTGTTTTTTTTGGTGGGGGTTTTTGTTTGTTTGTTTTTCTTTTGTTTTCTGTTTCTTTGAGATGGATTCTCACTCTGTTGCCCAAACTAGAGTGCAGTTAGTGGCATGATCTGGACTCACTGCAACTTGCCTCCGGAGTTCTAGCACTTCTCCGGCCTCAGACTCCCAAGTATGACCTTTCATGATCTCGCCACGCCCAGCTACGTTTTGTATTTGTAGTAGAGACAGGGTGTCACCATGTTGGCCAGGCTGGTCTCAAACTCTGACTCTCATGTGATTCGCTCCACCTTCATCTCCCACAGCTGGGACTACAGGCATGAGCCATCATGCCTGGCCTGATTTTTTGCCTTTATGGTTCCTTTTCCCTTAATATTCCCCATGTAGTTAACCTGATTCACATCTTTTCGCCAAGTATCTTGAAGCTTCATAATTTAGACAGTGATACTGTTATACAATTGTTTGTCAGCATTCCTCTATATAGAAATATTAATTAGTTTAATTATTTTTGATAAGATTACAACTTAAACTGAAGAAAGGGTCAGGTATTTTACTCCTTTAATATCTCTGGCACTCCAGTAAATTAACTCTCCTTGGATTGCACCTTTGGTATTATCCTAGAGGTCACCTGAACTAAGTATTTTGTACAGTTTTTCCACTCCACATAAAGGCATAGTTGTGAAATAGGGAATGGTAAACACGGGCTTGAAAGGATATATAATTCATAAAGTGGTGAAAAATAACACCTTGGTCAGCCTGAAGCGGTGGGTGGAAGACTGAAAGGGCAGGCCCTACTTCTGATGCCTTGGCCACGATTTTAGGAGCAAAATGCCTTTGGAGATGATTAAGTTCTCTTTGATCTCAGCTGTCTCCTTCTCCCCTGAGAGTTGTTGTTGTGAATGATTCCTTGGTGCCAAATGCTTAATTTTTCTCAGATAATGGGTGAAATGTACAAGAGTGTTCAATAGAAATGTTTGAAAATGTCTTTGAGAGACAGTGTTTTTTTTTGTTTGCTGTAACTGGTTTACTAAATACAAGCTTCATTTTATTTATTTTACTGTCCATATTTAAGGAGTAAGACATGATGTTTTAATATATTTATACACAGTCAAATGGTTACTCTGGTCCAGCGAATTAGCATCTTTAACATTTCATGTAGTTACTCTTGAAACACAAGTATTTTTTTCTTTTCTTTTCTTTCTTTCTTTTTTTTTTGAGATGGAATCTCCCTATGTCGCCCAGGCTGGAGTGCAATGGTGGGATCTCGGCTCACTCCAAACTTCTCCCAGATTCAAGCAATTCTCTTGCCTCAGCCTCCCAAATAGTTGGGATTACAAGCGTCCACCACCACGCCCAGCTAAGTTTTGTATTTTTAGTGGAGACGAGGTTTCTTGCCATGTGGGTCAGGCTGCTCTCCAATTCCTGAACTCAGCTGATCCTCCGTCCTCAGCCTCCCAAAGTGCTGGGTACAGGGGTGAGCAACCACCACACCACCACTGCTGGCCTTTTTTTTTTTGGAGATGGAGTCTTGCTCTGCTCTGTCACCCAGCCTCAAGTGCAGTGGCACAATCTCGGGTCACTGCAACCTCCGCTTCCCAGGTTCAAGCGATTCTCCTGCCTCAACCTCCTGAGTGCTGGAATTACAGGCGCCCAGCACCGCGCCCGGCTAATTTTTGTATTTTTAGTAGAGACGGGGTTTCACCATGTTGGGCAGGCTGGTCTCAAACTCCTGATCTCAAATGATCCGCCAGCCTCGGCTTCCCAAAGTGCTAGGATTACAGGTGTGAGCCACCGACCCCGGCCTAAACACAAATATTTCTTTTTGTTTGTTTGTTTGTTTTTGTTTCTGAGGCAGAATTTCGCTCTTGTTCCCCAGGCTGCAGTGCAATAGCGCGATTTTGGCGCGCCGCATCCTCGGCCTCCAGGGTTCAAGTGTTTCTCCTGCCTCACCCT
>NW_022160816.1:0-295 GCF_008728515.1 Papio anubis | reverse complement strand
GCCTGTAATCCCAGCACTTTGGGAGGCCGAGACGGGCGGATCACGAGATCAGGAGATCGAGACCATCCTGGCTAAAACGGTGAAACCCCGTCTCTACTAAAAAAAATACAAAAAACTAGCCGGGCATGGTGGTGCGCGCCTGTAGTCCCAGCTACTCGGGAGGCTGAGGCAGGAGAGTGGCGTAAACCCGGGAGGCGGAGCTTGCAGTGAGCTGAGATCCGGCCACTGCACTCCAGCCTGGGCTACAGAGCGACACTCCGTCTCAAAAAAAAAAAAAAAAAAAAAAAAAAAAAAA
>NW_022160815.1:0-295 GCF_008728515.1 Papio anubis | reverse complement strand
CCACCTACCACACACCACACACTACACCACACACACACCACATACCCCACCACACACGCACCACATACCACAACATACAACACACCCAGCCACACACATACCACACACACCACACAGCACACACAGAAACACACCACACACACAACACACATGCATCATATACCACAACACACAAAAGACACACACCACATACCACACACCACACACCACACATGCACACACACCATACACACATACCACAACACGCTCAACATACGCACCACATACCACAACACAGACCACATACCACACACCA
>NW_022160813.1:0-295 GCF_008728515.1 Papio anubis | reverse complement strand
GTGGATAGGTGGGTGGATAAGATGGTGGACAGGGGGGTGAGTGGATGAATGGGTGGATGGATGGTGGACAAGTAGATAAGTGGATGAATGGGTAGATGGTGGACAGGTGGGTGAGCACATAGGTGGGTGGGTAGATGGTGGACAGGTGGGTGAGTGGATAGATGGGTGGATGGATGGTAGACAGGTAGATGAGTGGATGAATGGGTGGATGGATGGTGGACAGGTGGGTGAGTGGATAGGTGGGTGGATAAGATGGTGGACAGGGGGGTGAGTGGATAGGTGGGTGGATGGATGG
>NW_022160812.1:0-295 GCF_008728515.1 Papio anubis | reverse complement strand
GGAGCTTGCAGTGAGCTGAGATCCGGCCACTGCACTCCAGACTGGGCAACAGAGTGGGCAACAGAGTGAGACTCCATCTCAAAAAAAGAAAGGAAGGAAGAAAGGAAGGAGGGAGGGAGGGAGGGAAAGAAAGAAGAAAGAAAGAAAGAGAGAAAGAAAGAAAAAAAGAAAGAAAGAAAGAAAGAAAGAAAAAGAAAGAAAGAAAGGGAGAGAGAGAAAGAAAAAGAAAGAAAGAAAAAGAAAGAAAGAAAGAAAGAAAGAAAGAGAAAGAAACAAAAAGAAAGAAAGAAAGAAA
>NW_022160811.1:0-295 GCF_008728515.1 Papio anubis | reverse complement strand
CCCTTCCTTCCCCTTCAATACCCAGCACTTCCTTCCATCCCCTTCAACACCCAGCACTTCCCTTCCACCTCCTTCAACACCCAGCACTTCCCTTCCTTCCCCTTCAATACCCAGCACTTCCCTTCCCCCCCCTTCAATACCCAGCACTTCCCTTCCTTCCCCTTCAATACCCAGCACTTCCCTTCCTTCCCCTTCAATGCCCAGCACTTCCCTTCCTTCCCCTTCAATACCCAGCACTTCCCTTCCTTCCCCTTCAATACCCAGCACTTCCCTTCCTTCCCCTTCAATACCCAGC
>NW_022160810.1:0-296 GCF_008728515.1 Papio anubis | reverse complement strand
AGGAAGGAAGGAAGGAAGGAAGGAAGGAAGGAAGGAAGGAAGGAAAGGAAAGAAGGAGGGAGGGACGGAGGGAGGGAAGAAAGAAGGAAGGGAGGAAGGAAGGAAGGAAGGAAGGAGAAAGATAGGAAGGAAGGAAGGAGAAAGGAAGAAAGGAAGGAAGGAAGAAAGGAAGGAAGGAAGGAAGAAAAGAAAGAAAGAAAGAAAGAAAGAAAGGAAGAAAGAAAGAAAGAAAGAAAGAAAGAAAGAAAGAAAGAAAGAAAGAAAGAAAGAAAGAAAGGAAGAAAGAAAGAAAGAAA
>NW_022160809.1:0-297 GCF_008728515.1 Papio anubis | reverse complement strand
ATAGCATAGCATAGCATAGCATAGCACAGTATAGCATAGCATAGCATAGCATAGCATAGCATAGCATAGCATAGCATAGCATAGCACAGCACAGTATAGCATAGCATAGCATAGCATAGCACAGTATAGCATAGCATAGCATAGCATAGCATAGCACAGCACAGTATAGCATAGCATAGCATAGCATAGCACAGTATAGCATAGCATAGCACAGTATAGCATAGCATAGCATAGCATAGCATAGCACAGCATAGCACAGCACAGCACAGCACAGCACAGCACAGCATAGCACAGCAC
>NW_022160808.1:0-297 GCF_008728515.1 Papio anubis | reverse complement strand
TGAGAGAGATGCCTATGTAAATCTTTTTCAGATTTTCAAAAGGAGCACACACATTTGGTAAAGCACTCTAACTAATGCAGGGTACGCACAATGCGCGTTTTCTCTTTCCTTGCTCTAACCGCTGGTCTCTCAGGGCCCTGCAGAGCAGTATCCTTCCAGATACATATAAACACACATGCCACCCTTTAAAAACACAAATGGTAGCTTATTTTACACACTCTTCTATGCTTTGCTTTTTTCATGTAATATGTCTTGGAGGTATATAATCAGTAAGTACTGTAGCTCTGCCTCCTCCTT
>NW_022160807.1:0-297 GCF_008728515.1 Papio anubis | reverse complement strand
TGTGGATGTGGATGTGATTGTGAATGTGGATGTGGATGTGAGTGTGGATGTGATTGTGAGTGTGGTTGTGAGTGTGGATGTGGATGTGAGTGTGGATGTGGATGTGATTGTGAATGTGGATGTGGGTGTGAGTGTGGATGTGAGTGTGGATGTGGATGTGGATGTGAGTGTGGATGTGGATGTGGATGTGGGTGTGGATGTGGATGTGGATGTGAGTGTGGGTGTGAGTGTGGATGTGAGTGTGGATGTGAGTGTGGGTGTGAGTGTGGATGTGAATGTGAGTGTGGATGTGAGTGT